>NC_091513.1:460689-632630 GCF_947461875.1 Haliaeetus albicilla
TCCCACTTGTTCTTCCCGGTGTGAGAAGCGTAATTATTCGCAGGAGAAATTAATTACTCCCAGGGGGGTTAATTGCCCTGTTAATTACCCCACTAATTACCCCATTAATTATCCTGTCTTGTTACCATACCTCTGTTACCGTCTCCTTTGTTATTTTCTGTGGGAGTAATTATTCTGGGGGGGGTGGGGGTGTGTGTTAATTATTATTGGAGCATTAATTAGTGCTGGGGACATATCAATTAGTCCTGGAGGACTAATTACCCCCCATTAATTAGCTCCCCCGCGCACCTCCACCCCTTACTCTTTTCTCTGTTACCATTTACCTTCTCCTCATTTGGGGGGCATTAATTATTGGGGGGGGGTAATTATCCCTGGGGGTGTGTGTTAGTCCCAGGGGGATTAATTAGTCCCAGGGGTGTTAATTAGCCCCGTTAATTACCCCCCACTGGGTAGTGCCCCCTCTCTTGTTACTATTTCCACTTTCATTACCAGGGGTGGGAATTAATTATTTGGGGGGGGGGGCGGGCTAATTATGCTTAGGGGGGTGTTAATTACTCACAAGGGGAGTTAATTAGTCCTGGGGGGGTTAATTAGCCCTGTTAATTACTCCCTGCTGGGGTGTTGTCTCCCCAACACCCCCACCCCACTACCCTCTTTGTTACCATCCCCACTTCCATTAGCGGGTGGGAGAAATTAATTATCCCCAGGTGGGTTAATTCCAAGGGGGGTTGTTAATTATTCCCAGGGAGGGATTAATTAGTTCTGAGGGGGTTAATTACCCCTGTTAATTACTTCCTGCTGGGCCCCCAACACCCCCACCCCACTACCCCCTCTTGTTACTATCCCCAGTTCTATTACTGGGTGGGAGTAATTAATTATCCCCAGGTGGGTTAATTATGGTGGGGGGGCTGTTAATTATTCCCGGGGGGGTAATTAGTTCTGAGGGGGTTAATTAACTCTGTTAATTACTCCTTGCTGGGCCCTGCCAATACCCGCACCCCACTACCCCTTCTTGTTACTATCGCCAGTTCTGTTACTGGGTGGGAGAAATTAAATATCCCCAGGTGAATTAATTGTGGTGTGGGTCGTTAATCGCTTCCAGGGGGGTTAATTAGTTCTGAGGGGATTAATTAACCCTGTTAATTACTTTCTGATGATGTTCCCCTCTCCCCAACATCCCCCCTGCCTTGTTACCATCCCCATTTCCACGACCGCTACCAAGAATTAATCATCCTTAGAACAGATTAATTACTCTAGAGCAGGCCAGGTTGATTAATTAGCGCGACGGCGCCTTAATTACCTTGTTAATTACTCCTTCCCAGCCATGGCGGAGGACATCAAGACCAAACTGGAGCGCTACAAGACGGCGCCGTTCGACAGCCGCTTCCCCAACCAGAACCAGACCAGGAACTGCTGGCAGAACTACCTGGGTACCGACCCCCCTCCCCGCCACCCCCGTGTGTGTCCCCCCCCCACCTT
This sequence comes from Haliaeetus albicilla, assembly GCF_947461875.1. NCBI lineage: Eukaryota > Metazoa > Chordata > Aves > Accipitriformes > Accipitridae > Haliaeetus > Haliaeetus albicilla. The sequence goes on from NC_091513.1 coordinate 462,169, forward strand.
GGGGACACTTGGGGACGCTCGTGTCCCCCCAAAAATCCCTTCACCCCCCCCCACCCCCCCAGATTTCCACCGCTGCGAGAAGGCGATGGCGGCCAAAGGGGCGGACGCCGCGCCGTGCCAGTGGTACTACCGCGTCTACAAGTCCCTTTGTCCCACCGCTTGGGTGAGTGGCGCCTCCTTTGTCACCTTCTGTCCCCCCCCGCCCCCCCCCCGCGGCGTCCCCACGGATTTTGGGGGTCCCCCACGGTGTCCTCGCGGTCCTCTGAACCCCCTCTGGTGTCCCCGTGGCCCTCGGAACCCCCACGGTGTCCCCAAGGTGTCCCCATGACCTTCAGACCCCCCCCGGTGTCCCCACAATGTCCCCATGCTCCTCAGACCCCCCCCAGTGTCCCCACGGTGTCCCCATGACTTTCAGACCCCCCCCAGTGTCCCCACGGTGTCCCCATGACTTTCAGACACCCCCCGGTGCCCCCAAAATGTCCCCATGCTCCTCAGACCCCCCCAGTGTCCCCACAGTGTCCCCATGACTTTCAGACACCCCCCGGTGCCCCCAAAATGTCCCCATGCTCCTCAGACCCCCCCAGTGTCCCCACAGTGTCCCCATGACCTTCAGACCCCCCCAGTGTCCCCAAAATGTCCCCATGCTCCTCAGACCCCCCCAGTGTCCCCACGGTGTCCCCATGACCTTCAGATCCCCCCCCCAGTGTCCCCAAGGTGTCCCCATGCTCCTCAGACCGCCCCCCCCCAGTGTCCCCATGGTGTCCCCATGACCTTCAGACCCCCCCCAGTGTCCCCACGGTGTCCCCATGACCTTCAGACCCCCCCAGTGACCCCATGACCTTGAGACCCCCCCCCAGTGTCCCCACAATATCCCCATGACCTTCAGAACCCCCCCAGTGTCCCCATGCTCCTCAGACCCCCCCCAGTGTCCCCCCAGTGTCCCCACGATCTTCAGAAACCCCCAGTGTCCCCCCCAGTGTCCCCAAGACCTTCAGACCCCCCCCAGTGTCCCCGAAATGTCCCCATGCTCCTCAGAACCCCCCCCCAGTGTCCCCACGATCTTCAGAGTCCCTCAAGGTGTCCCCAAGGCCATCAGAAGCCACCAGTGACCCCCCCCGGTGTCCCCACGGTGTCCCCACGGCCCTCTGCCCCCCCCCACAGTGTCCCCACAGTGTCCCTATGACCTTCAGAACCCCCCCAGTGTCCCCATGGTGTCCCCATGACCTTCAGACCCCCCCAGTGTCCCCATGGTGTCCCCACAGTGTCCCCACAGTGTCCCCATGACCTTCAGGTCCCCCTTGGGGTCACCACGGTGTCCCCACGGCCCTCAGGGTCCCCATGACATCACCACGGTCCCCATGCCCCCCACGGTGTCACCACGTCCCCCATGATGTCACTGCGGTCCCTGTACCCCCCTGTGGTGTCACCGCGCTTCCTGTGCCCCCCACGGTGTCACCAAGTCCCCCGTGGCATCACCACGTCCCCCATGACGTCACCGCGGTCCCTGTGCCTCCTGTGGCGTCACCACGTCCCCCATGACATCACTGCGGTCCCCGTGCCCCCCATGGTGTCACCAAGTCCCCCATGGTGTCACCACGTCCCCCATGATGTCACCGCGCTCCCCGTGCCCCCCGGTGGCATCACCAAGCCCCCCGTGGCGTCACCATGTCCCCCATGACGTCACCGCGGTCCCCGTGCCCCCCGTGGCGTCACCAAGTCCCTCGTGGCGTCACCGCAGTCCCCATGCCCCCCACGGCAGCACCACGTGTCCCACGGTGTCATCACGTGTCCCATGACGTCACCATGGTCCCTGTGCCCCCCACGGTGTCACCAAGTCCCCTGTGCTGTCACCGCGTCCCCCATGACGTCACCGCGGTCCCTGTGCCCCCCATGGCGTCACCACGTGCCCCATGACGTCACCGTGGTCCCTGCGCTCCCCCGTGGTGTCCCCGTGATGTCACCGCGGTCCCGTGTCACCCTGCAGGTGACAACGTGGGACGAGTACCGCGAGGAGGGGACCTTCCCCGGAAAGATCTGAGCTTCTCCGACCACCCCCACCGGGGAGGGGACATCTGTGTCACCGGCTGGTGCTGGTGGGGGGGGGGGGCACCCACAGTTGTCACCTTTTGGGGGGGGGCGGGGGGAGGGGACACCGCCGTCACCGGGGCGGTGGCGTGGCCAATAAAGGGTTGAACTGGTCCTGGGTATGGTTTTTACTGGGGGACGGGGGACGGGGACACAGAGCAGAGACGCCGCCCACCGCGCCGGAATCGAAAGGTTTTTATTAATTAAAATAACGGCGGTGGGACGGCGTGGGTCCTTCTCCGGGTGGTCCTTGGGGACGGGGGCGTTACGGGACCAAGGGGACACCCTGGAGGGGCCGGAGACCGAGGGGCGTCCCCAGGATCTGGCCCACGATGTTCCCGGGGGCCACCAGGGTCTGGCCGAGGCCTCGCAGCGGCAGCGCTCCCAGCAGTTCCCCTGGGGGGACGACACGGCGTCAGGGCGTCTTCTCCGTCCCACCGTCCCGCCAGCCATCCCGCCGTCCCCCCCGGCCAGCTCCCCGTCCCTTCCCGCCATCCCTCATCCCGGTTCTTCATCCGTGTTTCCGTCTCTTCCTCCTCTCACGTCCATCTTCAACCGTGTCTCCGGCCATCGTCCATCTTCGATGGTTTTTCCATCTATCTTCAATGGTTTCTCCATCCGTTTCTCCACCCGTTGTCCATCTTCAATGGTTTCTCCATCCATCCGTCGTCAATCATCCATCGTCAATGGTTTCTCCTTCCATCCGTCGTCCATCGTCAGTGGTTTCTCCATCCATTTCTCCATCTGTTGTCCATCGTCAATGGTTTCTCCATCCGTCCGTCGCCCATCGTCAATGGTTTCTCCGTCCGTCGCCCATCGTCAATGGTTTCTCCGTCGCCCATCGTCAATGGTTTCTCCGTCCGTCCATCACCCATCGTCAATGGTTTCTCCGTCCGTCCGTTGTCCATCTTCAATGGTTTCTCCGTCCGTCGCCCATCGTCAATGGTTTCTCTGTCCGTCCGTCGCCCATCGTCAATGGTTTCTCCGTCTGTCATCAATGGTGTTTCCATCCGTCCGTTGTCCATCTTCAATGATGTCTCCGTCTGTCCATCTTGAATGGTTTCTCCATGCATCTCTCCATCCATTGTCCATCTTCAATGGTTTCTCCACCCGTCATCCATCTTCAGTGGTGTCTCCGTCCATTGTCCATCTTCAGTGGTTTCTCCACCTCTCCATCCGTCGTCTGTCTTCAATGATTTCTCCGTCCATGCATTGTCTGTCTTCAGTGGTTCCTCCATCCATCTCTTCATCCATTGTCCGTCTTCAGTGGTTTCTCCATCCATCTCCAATGGTTTCTCCATCCATCCACCCAACCGTCCATCTCTATCCTTCCTCAACGGCTTTCTACTTCTCCATCCGCCGTCGTCGGTGGTTTCCCCATCCATCTCTCCACGAAGAGATGGATGGGGAAACCACTGAAGAAGTTCATTGGTTTGTCTGTCTATCTGTTGATGCTTCTTCGGTGGATGAAGAAATCATTGAAGAACTTCTTTGATGGTGTCTCCATCCATTGTCTTTGGTGCTTTCTCCATCTCTTCATGAACGGATGGGTGGAGAAGCCATTGAAAAAGCTCCTTGATTCGTCGGTCTACTCCTTCGTCCTTCTTCTGTGGTTCTGTTCACCCAACCAGCCGTCTGTCCGTCCTTCTTCAGTGGTTTCTTCATCTCCTCGGCCATCCACCCATCTCCTCGTCCTTCCCGTCCTCTCTTCGTGGTTTCCCCAGCCCCGTCGCCTTTCCTTCACCCAGAAGTCCTCTTATCCCCTGTCCCCCCACCTGGAGGTCCCTTCCCGTCCCCGCGGTGTCCCCTCACCTGCAAGGAGGTCCCGTGGCAGCAGCGTTCGGTGGGGGACGCACGTGTCACCGGGGCGGCAGCGAGGGTCCTCGGGGCACCACGGGGCTGTAGGTGATAGAGGGGTTGGGTGGGGACGTGGGGACATCATGGCGGGGACAGGGAGGTCAGGGATGGACAGGGAGATGAAGGACGTCACGGATGCATCGGGGACACCGTGGCCATGTAGGGATGTCACTGGGGGGACGGAGAGGTGGAGGACATTGTGGAAGGACACGTGGGGATGTCGCAGGTGAAGAGAAACCAGAGGGGACACCACAGCTGGACACGGCGGGAGGTCACAGGTGGACAGAGAGATGGGAGGACATCACGGAGGCACAGGCAGAAGAGATCATGGACAGGTAGGGATGTCACGGATGGAGAAAGTGGTGGAGGACGTCGTGGAAGGACACGTAGGGATGTCACGGATGGAGAAAGGGGTGGAGGACGTCGTGGAAGGACACGTAGGGATGTCACGGGTGGAGAAAGAGGTGGAGGACATCGTGGAGGGACATGTAGGGATGTCACGGAGAAGGAGGTGGAGGACATCATGGAAGGACTTGTAGGGATGTCACGGGTGGAGAAAGGTGGAGGACATCGTGGAGGGACACGTAGGGATGTCACGGGTGGAGGAAGGTGGAGGACATCATGGAGGGACATGTAGGGATGTCAGGTGGAGAAGGAGGTGGAGGACATCGTGGAGGGACATGTAGGGATGTCACGGGTGGAGAAAGAGGTGGAGGACATCATGGAAAGACACGTGGGGATGTCACAGAGAAAGAGGTGGACATCGTGGAGGGACAGAGGGATGTCATGGATGGAGAAAGAGGTGGAGGGACACGTAGGGATGTCACGGATGGACAAATTGGTGAAGGACATCGTGGAGGGACACGTAGGGATATCACGGATGGACAAATTGGTGAAGAACATCGTGGAGGGACACGTAGGGATGTCACGGATGGACAAAGAGGTGGAGGACATCGTGGAGGGACATGTAGGGATGTCACGGGTGGAGAAAGGGGTGGAGAACATCATGGAGGGACTTTAGGGATGTCACAAATGGACAAAGAGGTGGAGGACATTGTGGAGGGACACGTAGGGATGTCACGGGTGGAGAAAGGTGGAGGACATTGTGGAGGGACACACGGGGATGTAACGGATGGAGAAAGAGGTGGAGAACGTCATGGAAGGACACGTGGGGATGTCACAGATGGACACATGAAGGTCCTCATGGACACATAGGGGTGGACAGAGTCGTGGATGGACACCTGCAAGTCATCGTGGACATGTAGGAACGGCTTGGAAGGACACGTACGCGTAGGTGACACCACGGATGGCCGTCGCGGATGGCCACATAGGAGCCCAGAGGACCCCCGGCCCCACGTCCACCTCCCACCCCGTGGTCCCCAACTCACGGCAGATGTTGGGGGTGCTCCAGGGTCCCACCCGTGCCCCGGCTTGGCGGCAGGCAGCTTCGTAGGCCCCCAGGACCTCGTTGAGGACCTGGTTGAGGACCTCGTTGTGGACCTCTTTGTCCCCGGGGGTCTCGCAGAGCTCTCGGAGGCAGACGTCGAAGAAGATCCCGGGGTGGACCGTGGCGTGACAGTCCCCAAAAGGACCTTGGGGGACCCGGAGAAGACCACAGAGCTTGGTGTGGACGAAGGCCCTCTTGGGGGGCTGGCGACAGGGGGGACACGCGGGACCGGGACATGGACGGTGACACGTGTCCCCAGAAGCGGTGGCCTGGTGGAGGTGGTCGTTGTAGGGGTGACCGTCGAAGTTGCCGCAGAGGCCGCAGGTGACGTTGCGGTAGCGAGGGGACACGGTGACGGCCACGGCGGCCCCGGGGCCGACGGTCACGCGGAGGCCGAAGTCGGCGAGGAGGAGGAGGGTGGTGGCACCCAGGGGCGTCACGCACACGGCCCGGTCCTGCAGGCAGAAGGGCAGCGGCACCGCGACGCCGTCCACCTGGGTGGGGGTGAGTGGGGGGACCTGGTTGGCTGTCCCACCTGGTCCTCCGCCCTGTTCCTTCTGGTCAGCCGTCCATTTGTCCTCCTCCATCCATCCATCCTTCTGACCTTCTCCATCTGTCCATCCATCCAACCTCTTCCACCCATTCATCCGTCCAACTTTCATCCATCCGTCAAGTCTTCTCCATCCCACCTCTTCCACCCGTTCATCCATCCATGCAACCTTCTCCATCCATCAAGTTTTCTCCATCCAACCTTCTCCATCCATCTATCAGGTCTTCTCCATCCAACCTCTCCCACCCATTCATCCATCCAACCTTCTCCATCCATCCATCAGGTCTCCAGCTGTCAAGTCTTCTCCGTCCAACATCTTCCACCCATTCATCCATCCATCCAACCTTCTCCATCCATCCCTCCCTTCAGCCATCCAGCCTTCTCTGTCCAACATCATCCATCTCTGTCCATCCAGCCTTCTCCATCCATCTCTGTCCATCCAGCCTTCTCCATCCATCTCCGTCCATCCAACCTTCTCTGTCCTTCCATCTCCATCCTTCTCCGTCCTTCTCCGTCCATCCAACCTTCTCCGTCCGTCCCATCCAACCTCCTCCATCCTTCTCCATCCATCCATCCTTCTCTGTCCATCTCTATCCTTCTCCATCCATCCAACCTTCTCCATCCTTCTTCGTCCATCCATCCTTCTCTGTCCGTCCAACCTTCTCCAACCTTCTCCAACCTTCTCCAACCTTCTCCAACCTTCTCCATCCATCCAACCTTCTCCATCCATCCAACCTTCTCCATCCATCCAACCTTCTCCATCCATCCTCCGTCCATCCAACCTTCTCCATCCATCCTTCTCCATCCATCCATCCTCCGCCCATCCATCCTCCGCCCATCCATCCTTCTCCATCCGTCCAACCTTCTCCAACCTTCTCCATCCAGCCAACCTTCTCCAACCTTCTCCATCCATCCCTCCCTTCAACCTTCAGCCATCCAGCCTTCTCTGTCCAACATCTCCATCCATCTCTGTCCATCCAGCCTTCTCCATCCATCTCCATCCATCCAACCTTCGCTGTCCGTCCCATCTAACCTTCTCCGTCCGTCCCATCCAACCTTCTCTGTCCTTCTCCATCCATCCATCCTTCTCTGTCTATCTCCATCCTTCTCCGTCCGTCCAACCTTCTCCAACCTTCTCCATCCATCCAACCTTCTCCAACCTTCTCCATCCATCCTCTGTCCATCCATCCTTCTCTGTCTGTCCATCCTTCTCCAACCTTCTCTGTCCGTCCAACCTTCTCCGTCCGTCCAACCTTGTCCATCCTTCTCCATCCATCCATCCTTCTCTGTCCATCTCCATCCTTCTCCATCCATCTATCCTCCTCTGTCCATCTCCATCCTTCTCCATCCATCCAACCTTCTCCACCCAACCTTCTCCATCCATCCTCTGTCCATCCATCCTCAGTCCATCCATCCTTCTCCATCCGTCCAACCTTCTCCAACCTTCTCCAACCTTCTCCATCCATCCTCTGTCCATCCATCCTTCTCTGTCCATCTCCATCCTTCTCCATCCATCCAACCTTCTCCATCCAACCTTCTCCATCCAGCCTTCTCCATCCAGCCTTCTCCGTCCAGCCTTCTCTGTCCATCCATCCTCCGTCCATCCATCCTTCTCCATCCATCCAACCTTCTCCAACCTTCTCCATCCAGCCAACCTTCTCCAACCTTGTCCATCCATCCTCCGTCTGTCCATCCTTCTCTGTCTGTCCATCCTTCTCCAACCTTCTCCGTCCATCCAACCTTCTCCATCCTTCTCCATCCATCCTTCTCCATCCATCCATCCTTCTCCATCCATCCAACATCTCCATCCTTCTCCATCCATCCCACCTTCTCCATCCATCCCAGTCCATCCAAACACCCCCAACCCCCCGTTCTCCCCCCCCCCCTCACCTCCACGACGCCGGGGGTCCCTCCCCGCATCACCCAGTGACGTCGCTCCGCCGTGACTGTCACCCTACGGCCGCCACCGCCACCCCGGGCTGGGTCGGTGACAGTGACGTCGAAAGCGGGGTGGACGCCGGGGGGGCCGCAACTCCGTGCCACCACGTAAGAGCAATTGTCCCCCACGGCCGCGGCCGCCCCATCGAAGCTTAGGTAGTGACGGGTCCCCACGGCCCGGCAGGTCCCGGGGGGGCCGGTGACCCCCGTCACTCTTCCTGGCACGACCGAACACCCTTGGGTGCCCCCGGCGCCGGGGGGGGTGACGCAGCCCTCCCGGCACCCTCGGGTGCAGCCGGGGGCGCAGACGGCGTAGCGGGTGCCCGCCGGGCAGTTGGGTGCTGGGGGGGGCAAGGGATGAGAGGGGGGTGTCCCTGGGTGCTCTATGGGGCTGGTGTCCCCCCCAAACTCCAATGTGAGGGTCCCTTGGGTGGTCTATGGGGCTGGTGTCCCCCCCCAAACCCCAATGCTGGGATCTCTGGGTGCTCTGTGGGGCTGGTGTCCCTCCCCAAACCCCAATGTGTGGGTCCCTGGGTGCTCTGTGGGGCTGGTGTCCCCCCCCAAACCCCAATGCTGGGATCTCTGGGTGCTCTGTGGGGCTGGTGTCCCCCCCAAACCCCAATGTGTGGGTCCCTGGGTGCTCTGTGGGGCTGGTGTCCCCCCCCAAACCCCAATGCTGGGATCTCTGGGTCTCTGTGGGGCTGGTGTCCCCCCCCAACCCCAATGTGTGGGTCCCTGGGTGCTCTGTGGGGCTGGTGTCCCCCCCCAAACCCCAATGCTGGGATCTCTGGGTGCTCTGTGGGGCTGGTGTCCCCCCCAAACCCCAATGTGGGGGTCCCTGGGTGCTCTGTGGGGCTGGTGTCCCCCCCACCCCATGCCAGGGTCCCTTGGGTGCTCTATGGGGCTGGTGTCCCCCCCCAAACCCCAATGCTGGGATCTCTGGGTGCTCTGTGGGGCTGGTGTCCCCCCCAACCCCAATGTGTGGGTCCCTGGGTGCTCTATGGGGCTGGTGTCCCCCCCTGAAACCCCAATGTCGGGGTCCCTGTGCTCTGTGGGGCTGGTGTCCTCCCCCAAACCCCAATACCAGGGTCCCTGGGTGCTCTGTGGGGCTGGTGTGTCCCGTCCCCCCCCACGCCAGTGTCCCTTGGGTGCTGGGTGGGCGACTTACGGCAGAAACCCTCGTTGCGCCATTCCAGGACCCTCTTCCCGGCTTCCTGGCAGGCGGCGGCGTAGGCGGCGAGGACGCGGCAGACGCCCTCGCGGCGACACCGGTCGGCGACGCAATCCCGGTAGTAGGTTTCAGGGTGAACGGTCCCGTGGCAGAACCGGAAAGGTCCTTCCTTACTCAGCACCACCCCGCACTCTCCCCCACCCTCCGCCTGTCCCTTCCCCGATCCCCCCGGCACCCCGCACCCCAAAATCTCCCTGCACCCCGACCCCGCCACCCGCCACCCCCCCGCCGGCCCCGCGTCGTTGCGGGGGTCCCCGTCCGAGTCCCCGCAGAGCCCGCAGAGACGACCGCCGTAAACGCCCGGCACCTGGACCCTCACCCGGCCGTGACGCCCGTCGAAGGTCACCGTCACCCCCCGGGGGGTCCTCACCGTCACCTCCCACCCCCGGGGCTCCAGGGTCACCGCCGAGGTCCCCACCGCGTGGGGCAGGCGGGTCGGTGCGCCGTTCACCTTTTTTTGGGGGGGGAAAGAGGTTTAGTCGGGGTCAGGAGTGGGGCAGAATCTGCCTTGGGCCATCCCAGAGCCCGTTTCCTTGCTACTCGTGGTTTACTCACCCGTTACTCATGGTTTGCTCGCTTGCTGCTCATAATTTTCTCGCTTGGCGCTCATGCTTTAGTCACTCGCCATTCATATTTTACTCACTCGCCATTCATACTTTACTCACTTGTCTCTCATGGTTTACTCACCCGTTACTCGTGTTTTGCTCTCTTGCTGCTCGTAATTTTCTCGCTTGGCACTCGTAATTTAGTCACTCGCCTCTCATGGTTTACTCACTCGCCTCTCATGGTTTACTCACCCGTTCATTGTGGTTTGCTCACTTGCTGCTCATAATTGTCTCACTCGGTGCTCATGGTTTACTCACTCGCCTCTCATGGTTTTCTCACCACACATCGTTTACTCACTCGCTACTGACACTTTACTCATTCGCCACTTATGGTTTACTCACAAGCTACTCGCTCGTTGCTCACTACTTGGTACCAGCCCAGCTTGTGGTGGGGACTGGATGGGAACAAGCCCTCTTACTCACTACTTATGCTTTACTCACTGACTACTCGGCACTGAACTTCCAGCTTATGATGTTTCCCCTCTTACTCCTTCCTTCCGCCTTACTCACACACTTGCTACACACTCACTACTCACTCAACTCATGACACATCCCTGGGCGCATTCCCTACGTCCTCCCAGCTTGCTCACCTACTCCTGTTACTCACTACTCGCTTGTTACTTGCTTACTACTCGCTCCTTGGGCTATCCAGACCAGCTTAAACACTCTTTATGCCCGCTACTCACTCGCTACTCATCACTTGGCCAACAAACACATCCCCACTTACTACCGGCACGGGGAGAAAGTGCTACTCAGCGCCCCAAACCCTCCTCCGGGGTTACTCACCGCCTCCCTCCACCCTCACGCCTCCCTCCTCGCCGCTCTTACTCACTCCCCACCGCCGTACTCACGCCCTACTCCTCCCTTCTTTGCCCCTAGAGCTACTCACCGTCACCTGCCCGGGCTCCAGCCCCACGCGCGTACGATGCACGAGGACCTCGGCCCCGACGATGCCGCCGGCGCCGCCGCGCACCAGGACGCGGAAAGGTTCGGTCCCGCCGGCGCCGGGGCAGAGGCCGGCCAGGAGGTAAACGCAGGAGACGGGGAAGTCGCGGTGGAGGCGGTCGAAGGTACGGAGGTGACCCATGCCCAGGGCGGAGCAGGTGGCGAGGGCGGGGACCGGGGCGGGGACGGGGGCGGGGTTGGTGGCGCAGGGCTCCTGGGGGTGTTTGGATGAGCAGGGTGGAGCTGTGGGGACAGGAGGAGAGGTGGTTAGGATGGTTGTCCTACTAGAAGGGTTCTCCGTCCATCCTTCTGTCCATCTTTCTGGAAGGGTTCTCCATCCATCCATCCTTCCATCCTTCTGGAAGGCTTCTCCATCCATCCATCCATCCTTCCATCCATCTGGAAGGGTTCTCCATCCATCCATCCTTCTGGAACGGTTCTCCATCCATCCATCCTTCTGGAACGGTTCTCCATCCATTCATCCTTCCATCCTTCTGGAAGGGTTCTCCATCCATCCATCCCTCCATCCATCTTTCTGGAAGGGTTCTCCGTCCATCCTTCCGTCCATCCTTCCATCCATCCTTCTGGAAGGGTTCTCCATCTATCCATCCATCCATCCATCTAGAAGGATTCTCCATCCATCCATCCTTCCATGCATCTGGAATGGTTCTCCCTCCATCCTTCCATCCATCCATCCATCCCTTCATCCATCTTTCTGGAAGGGTTCTCCACCCATCCATCTTTCTGGAAGGGTTCTCCATCCATCCCTCCATCCATCTGTCCCTCCCTCCAATGATCCCTCAGTCCATTCCTCCGTCCCTCCCTCCATCCTTCCACCCCATCATCACCTGTTCATCCCTCCATCCATCCTTCTTCTCCCGGTTCTCCATCCCGCCTTCCATCTCTTTATCCTTCTTCACCATTTCTTCATCCCTTCATCCTTCTACTCTTTCTCCATCCCTCCATCCATTGCTAAATCCTTCTTCACCCATTTCTTGATCCCACCATCCCTCCATCCTTCTTCATCCATCTGTCCACCCCTCCATCCTTCTTCACCCATTTCTCCATTCCTCCACCCTTCTTCATCCACTCCTCCATTTCTCCATCCTTCTTCATCCATCCCTCCATCCCTTCATCCTTCTTCATCCATCCTTACATCCTTCTTCACCCGCCCTCATCCTCCTTCATCCATCCCTCCATCCTCCTTCATCCACCCCTCCATCCTCCTTCATCCACCCCTCCATCCCTCATCCTTCTTTATCCACCCCTCCATCCTTTCATCCTTCTTCATCCATCCCTACATCCTTCTTCACCCGCCCCCATTCTCCTTCATCCACCCCTCCAACCTTCTTCATCCATCCCTCATCCTTCTTCATCCACTCCTCCATCCTTCTTCATCCATCTGTCCATCCCTCCATCCTTCTTCATCCATCTGTCCACCCCTCCATCCTTCTTCATCCACCCCATCCTCCTTCCTCCATCCCTCCATCCTTCTTCATCCATCCCTCCATTCCTCCATCCTTCTTCATTCATTCCTCCATCCCTTCATCCTTCTTCATCCATCTCTCTATGCTTCTTCATTCACTCCTCCATCCTTCTTCCTCCATCCCTTCATCCTTCTTCATCCATCCCTCCATCCTTCTTCATCCATCCCTCCATTCCTTCATCCTTCTCTTTGTCCCTTCATCCACCCCTCCATCCTTCTTCATCCATCTGTCCATCCCTCATCCTTCTTCATCCACCCCTCCATCCTTCTTCATCCATCTGTCCATCCCTCATCCTTCTTCATCGACCCCTCCATCCTTCTTCATCCACCCCTCCATCTTCCTTCTTCCACCCCTCCATCTTCCTTCTTCCATTCCTCCACCCTCCTTCATCCATCCCTCCATCCTTCATCCATCCCTCCGTCCCTCTTCACCTCTTCCTCCATCCCACCATCCACATCTCCACTCCTCCCACCGCTCCCCCGCCCCCCCCAGCCCCACTCGTGTCCACCCCGCATCCCCCTGCCCCACTCACGGCACTGCGTCCCCTCTCCCCCGCCGTCCCTTTCCTCGGGCTGGGCGCAGACCCCGCAGACTCGCCCCCGTAGCGCTGCCGGCGCCGTCACCGTCACCGCGCCGTCCCCGCCGAAAGCCACCCGCACACCCGTGGCTGTTGTCACCCGCCGTTGACCCCCCCGACGCTCCAGCCGTACCTGGCCCCCGGCCAACGAGAGGGGCAGGCGGACCTGGCGCCCAGCCACCTGCATGGAAGGGGACATCGGTTGGGACACCTGGACACCCAGCTCCCCTCCCCAGTTATGGGAACTGGAGGTTGGGAATGGAGCTGGGAGGAACTGGCCGCCTGGATCCCCTCCCGGAGAAGACACCCCACCCCTACCACGTTCTGCCCGGGGCCGTATCCTCACCCTCGCCATCGTCTCCTCTCCTTGGAGCAGGAGCACCTCGTAGCCGTCGCCTCGGAGCGTGACGTGGCCGAAGGTGGCGCCTGGTCCCCTGCCCACCTGGCCACCTGCCGTGACCTGGAGGGTGGGCAACTGGACGTCGCAAGTGGTCACCAACGTCTGGGTGCAAGCTCCAGCCAAGCCGTAGTTCTTCCCGTCGAAGGCCCGGTAACGCCAACGCCCCAAGACGTGGCAAACGAGTGGGGGCTGCAAGATGGGGAGGCATCTGGGGGAGGTTTCTACCATCTTACACCTTGTCCCCTTTGGGCAAGGGACGTCGTTGCAAGACGGGTTGATGGGAACGCATCTGGGGGAGGTTTCCACCATCTTGCACGTCGTTCCAGATGGACAACGCAGGTCATTGCAAGATGGGTTGATGGGGACGCATCTGGGAGAGGTTTCCACCATCTTACACATTGTCCCTTTCGGGCAAGAGATGTCGTTGCAAGATGGGTTGATGGGAACGCAACTGGGAGAGGTTTCCACCATCTTGCACGTCGTTCCAGATGGACAATGCAGGTCATTGCAAGATGGCTTGTTGGCTACACATTTGGGCCAACCCTCCACCATCTGGCATGTTGTGCCCTTCAGGCAATGCAGGTCTTTGCACGACGGCTTGTTGGGGAGGCATCTAGGTGAGGTTTCCACCATGTGGCACGTCGTTCCGGATGGGCAATGCACGTCGTTGCAGGACGGCTTCTTGGGCACGCATTTGGGCCAGTCCTCCACCATCTGGCACGTTGTTCCAGCCGGACAATGCATCTCGTTGCAGGACGGCTTCTTGGGCACGCACGTAGGCCAATCCTCCACCACTTGGCAGGTTGTCCCCGCCGGGCAACGTACCTCAGCGCAAGACGGCTTGTTGGGGACGCATTTGGGCCAACCCTCCACCGTCTGGCAGGTGGTTCCAGGCGGGCAGCGGACGGTGTCGCAGGACGGCTTGTTGGGTACGCAGACGGGCCAACCTTCCACCGTCTGGCAGATGGTACCTTGCGAGCAGTGCACGGTGGCACAAGTGGGCTTGGGGGGGACGCAGCGGGGGACGCCCTCCACCACGCGACACTCTGTCCCGGACTTGCAGGCCAGGTTGGCGCAGGACGGAGCGGGCGCGCTCCTCGTCATCCGCACGCACTTGGGCCACCCTCCCACCACCCGGCAGCTCATCTCGCTTGGGCACCGGAGGTCACTGCAAGAGGGGACGCGGACGCAACGGGGCCACCCGTTGAGGACCTTGCAGCCCATTCCTGCCTTGCAGTGGAGGTTCTCGCAGGAAGGTCGGGAGACGCAGGCGGGATGACCGTGCACCATCACGCAGGCGGTGCCGGGTTTGCAGGCAACGTGCCGGCAGGACCCGGGGACGGTGACGCAGTGGATGCCGACACAGGAGAAGGGAGGCGATGAGGTCCCAGAGGAAAATGGAGGGACGGAAACGGGGTGGCCCCAGAAGACAGATCTGAAGAGGGGGTAGCCGGGAAGACAACGGGGCCACCCGTCTGTCACGGCGCAGGTTGTGCCCTTGGGGCATTGGATGTCGCTGCAGGAGGGTTGGCGGTGGACACACTGGGGCCACCCATCTCTCATCGTGCACGTGGTCCCCTTGGAACATTGGATGTCACTGCAAGAAGGTCTCCGAATGGAGGTCTTGGTTTGGACGCACCGGGGCCAACCGTCAACCATCTGGCATGTGGTTCCCTTCTGGCATTGGACGTCACTGCAGGAGGGACGATTTTGGACACATTGGGGCCAACCGTTGACCATGTTGCACGTGGTCCCTTGGGGACAGCGGACATCGCTGCAGGACGGCTGCCTGTGGACGCACTGGGGCCACCCCTGTAGCACCTTGCATGTGGTCCCTTGGGGACAGTGGACGTCATTGCAAGAAGGTCGCCTGAGGGATGTCTTGGTTTGGACGCACCGGGGCCAACCGTCGACCATCTGGCAAGTAGTTCCCTTCTGGCATTGAACGTCACTGCAGGAAGGTTGGTTTTGGACACACTGGGGCCAACCGTTGACCATGTTGCACGTGGTCCCTTGGGGACAGTGGACATCATGACAGGAAGCTTGGCGATGGACACACTGAGGCCACCCATGTACCATTTTGCACGTGGTCCCTTTGGGACACTGGATGTCTCTGCAAGACGGTTGCCTCACGGTGGTTTTGGTTTGGACACACCGGGGCCAACCGTCAACCATCTGGCACATGGTTCCCTTCTGGCATTGGACGTCCTGGCACGAGGGCGGGTTATGGACGCACCGTGGTTGGCCGTCTATCATGTTACATGTCATCCCCTGAGGACAGTGGACGTCATTGCAAGAAGGTCGCCTGAGGGACGTCTTGATTTGGATGCACCGGGGCCAACCATCGACCGTCTGGCACATGGTTCCCTTCTGGCACTGGATGTCCTGGCAGGAGGGTTGGTTGTGGACGCACCGTGGTTGGCCATTAATCACGTTGCACGTGGTCCCTTGGGGACAGTGGACATCACGGCAGGATGGTTGGCTTTGGACACACTGTGGTTGGCCATTGATCATCTGGCACGTGGTCTGTTTGGGACACTGAATGTCCCTACAAGAAGGTCTCCTTGGGGACATCTTGGTTTGGACACAACGGGGCCAACCGTCAACCATCTGACAAACGGTTCCCTTCTGGCATTGGATGTCCTGGCAGGAGGGTGGGTTATGGACGCACCGTGGTTGGCCATCTATCGTGTTACACGTGGTCCCTTGAGGACAGTGGACGTCATTGCAAGAAGGTCGCCTGAGGGGCGTCTTGATTTGCATACACCGGGGCCAACCGTTGACCATCTGGCAAGTAGTTCCCTTCTGGCATTGCATGTCCTGGCAGGAGGGACGATTTTGGACGCATTGGGGCCAACCGTTGACCATGTTACACGTGGTCCCTTGAGGACAGTGGACGTCGTTGCAAGATGGTTCCCGCAGGGCGGTCTTTGTTTGCACGCACCGCGGCCAACCATCGACCATCTGGCAGGTCGTTCCCTTCTGACATTGGATATCGCGGCAGGAAGCTTGGTTCTGGACACAGTGGGGCCACCCATCTGTCACCTGGCAGGAGGTCCCTTTAGGACACCGGATGTCCTTGCACGTTGGTTGATGCTGAACACACCGTGGCCAACCGTTCACGAGATGACACACGCTGCCTTTGTGACACCGGATGTCATCGCAGGACGGTTGGCGGTGGACGCATTGTGGCCACCCGTGTAGCATCGTGCACGTGGTCCCCTTGGAACACCGCATATCCCTGCAAGAAGGTCTTCTAAGGAAGGTCTTGCTTTGGACACACCGGGGCCGACCGTCAACCATCTGGCACATGGTTCCCTTCTGGCATTGGACGTCCTGGCACAAGGGCGGGTTATGGACACACCGTGGTTGGCCGTCTATCATGTTACATGTGGTCCCGTGGGGACAGTGGATGTCGTTGCAAGAAGGTCGCCTGAGGGATGTCTTGGTTTGGACGCACCGGGGCCAACCATCGACCATCTGGCAAGTAGTTCCCTTCTGGCATTGCATGTCCTGGCAGGAGGGACGATTTTGGACACATTGGGGCCAACCGTTGACCATGTTACATGTGGTCCCTTGGGGACAGCGGACATCGCTGCAGGACGGCTGCCTGTGGACACACTGGGGCCACCCCTGTAGCATCTTGCACGTGGTCCCTTGGGGACAGTGGACGTCATTGCAAGAAGGTCTCCTAATGGAGGTCTTGGTTTGGATGCATCGTGGCCAACCATCAACCATCTGGCAGGTGGTTCCCTTCTGGCATTGGACATCATGGCAGGAAGGTTGGCTGTGGTCACACTGAGGCCACCCATCGCTCATTCTGCACGTTGTCCCTTTGGGGCATTGGACATCTCTACAAGAAGGTCTCTGAATGGACGTCTTGGCTTGGACGCACCTGGGCCAACCGTCAACCACGTGGCACACAGTTCCTTTCTGGCATTGGATGTCATTGCAAGAAGGTGGGTTTTGGATGCACAGCGGCCAACCATCCGTCATCTTGCACGTGGTCCCTTTGGGACATTGGATGTCCCTGCAAGAAGGTCTCCTTGGGGACATCTTAGTTTGGACGCACCGGGGCCAACCGTCAACCATCTGGCACATGGTTCCCTTCTGGCATTGGACATCCTGGCAGGAGGGCAGGGTGTGGACACACTGAGGCCACCCGTTGGTTACCTTGCACGTGGTCCCTTGGGGACATTGGATGTCACTACAAGAAGGTCGCCTGAGGGACGTCTTGGTTTGGACACACCGGGGCCAACCATCAATCATCTGGCACGTGGTTGCCTTCTGACACTGGATGTCCTGGCACGAGGGTGGATTTTGGACACATTGGGGCCAGCCATCTGTCATCTTGCACATGGTCCCGTGGGGACAGTGGATGTCACTACAAGAAGGTGGTCTTGAGGATGTCTTGGTTTGGACGCACCGGGGCCAACCGTCAACCATCTGGCACGTTGTCCCCTTCTGGCACTGGATGTCATGGCAGGATGGTTGGTTGTGGACACACTGTGGTTGGCCATTGATCATTTGGCACGTGGTCTGTTTGGGACACTGAATGTCACCGCAAGACGGTCTCCTTGAGGATGTCTTGGTTTGGACACACTGGGGCCAACCATCAACCATCTGGCATGTCGTCCCCTTCTGGCACTGGATGTCATGGCAGGATGGTTGATTGAGGACACACTGTGGTTGGCCATTGATCATTTGGCACGTGGTCCGTTTGGGACACTGAATGTCACTGCAAGACGGTCTCCTTGAGGATGTCTTGGTTTGGACACACCGGGGCCAACCATCAACCATCTGGCACGTGGTTCCCTTCTGGCACTGGATGTCATGGCAGGACGGCAGGTTATGGACACACCGTGGTTGGCCGTCTATCATGTTACACGTGGTCCCATAGGGACAGTGGACGTCATTGCAAGAAGGTCGCCTGAGGGATGTCTTGGTTTGGACACAACGGGGCCAACCGTCAACCATCTGGCACGTGGTTCCCTTCTGGCATTGGATGTCCTTACAGGAGGGTGGGCTGTGGACACACCGTGGTTGGCCATCGATCAACTTGCATGTGGTCTCCTGGGGACAGTGGACATCATTACAAGAAGGTTTCCTGAGGGATATCTTGGTTTGGACGCACTGCGGCCAACCGTTAACCATCTGGCACATGGTTCCCTTCTGGCACTGGACATCCTGGCAGGAAGGTTGGTTGTGGACACACTGTGGTTGGTCATTAATCAAGTTGCATGTGGTCCCTTGGGGACAGTGGATATCACGGCAGGATGGTTGGCTTTGGACACACTGTGGTTGGCCATTGATCATCTGGCACGTTGTCCATTTGGGACACTGAATGTCCCTACAAGAAGGTCTCCTTGGGGACATCTTGGTTTGGACACAACGGGGCCAACCGTCAACCATCTGGCACGTGGTTCCCTTCTGGCACTGGATGTCCTGGCAGGAGGGCGGGCTGTGGACACACCGTGGTTGGCCATCGATCAACTTGCATGTGGTCTCCTGGGGACAGTGGACGTCATTGCAAGAAGGTCGCCTGAGGGACATCTTCATTTGGACACACCGGGGCCAACCGTCAACCATCTGGCACGTGGTTCCCTTCTGGCATTGGACGTCCTGGCAGGAGGGTGGGTTATGGACACACTGTGGTTGGTCATCCATCATGTTACATGTGGTCCCTTGAGGACAGTGGACATCTTTGCAAGAAGGTCGCCTGAGGGACATCTTGGTTTGGACACAACGGGGCCAACCGTCAACCATCTGACACATGGTTCCCTTATGACACTGGATGTCCTTACAGGAGGGCGGGCTGTGGACACACCGTGGTTGGCCGTCAATCAGCTTGCATGTGGTCTCCTGGGGACAGTGGACGTCATTGCAAGATGGTTTCCTGACAGTTATCTTGGTTTGGACACAACGGGGCCAACCGTCAACCATCTGGCACGTGGTTCCCTTCTGGCACTGGATGTCCTTACAGGAGGGTTGGTTGTGGACACACTGTGGTTGGTCATCCATCATCTTGCACGTGGTCCCTTTTGGACACTGGATGTCACTACACGAAGGTGGTCTTGAGGACGTCTTGGTTTGGACACACCGGGGCCAGCCATCGACCATCTGACACACGGTTCCCTTCTGGCATTGGATGTCCTGGCAGGAGGGCGGGCTGTGGACACACCGTGGTTGGCCATCAATCAACTTGCATGTGGTCTCCTGGGGACAGTGGACATCTTTGCAAGAAGGTCGCCTGAGGGACGTCTTGGTTTGGACACACCGGGGCCAACTGTCAACCACCTGGCACGTGGTTCCCTTCTGGCACTGGATGTCCTTACAGGAGGGTGGGCTGTGGACACACCGTGGTTGGCCATCGATCAACTTGCATGTGGTCTCCTGGGGACAGTGGACATCATTACAAGAAGGTTTCCTGAGGGATATCTTGGTTTGGACGCACCGCGGCCAACCGTTAACCATCTGGCACATGGTTCCCTTCTGGCACTGGACGTCCTGGCAGGAGGGTTGGTTGTGGACACACTGTGGTTGGTCATTAATCAAGTTGCATGTGGTCCCTTGGGGACAGTGGATATCACGGCAGGATGGTTGGCTTTGGACACACTGTGGTTGGCCATTGATCATCTGGCACGTTGTCCATTTGGGACACTGAATGTCCCTACAAGAAGGTCTCCTTGGGGACATCTTGGTTTGGACACAACGGGGCCAACCGTCAACCATCTGGCACGTGGTTCCCTTCTGGCACTGGATGTCCTGGCAGGAGGGCGGGCTGTGGACACACCGTGGTTGGCCATCGATCAACTTGCATGTGGTCTCCTGGGGACAGTGGACGTCATTGCAAGAAGGTCGCCTGAGGGACATCTTCATTTGGACACACCGGGGCCAACCGTCAACCATCTGGCACGTGGTTCCCTTCTGGCATTGGACGTCCTGGCAGGAGGGTGGGTTATGGACACACTGTGGTTGGTCATCCATCATGTTACATGTGGTCCCTTGAGGACAGTGGACATCTTTGCAAGAAGGTCTCCTTGGGGACATCTTGGTTTGGACACAACGGGGCCAACCGTCAACCATCTGACACATGGTTCCCTTATGACACTGGATGTCCTTACAGGAGGGCGGGCTGTGGACACACCGTGGTTGGCCGTCAATCAGCTTGCATGTGGTCTCCTGGGGACAGTGGACGTCATTGCAAGATGGTTTCCTGACAGTTATCTTGGTTTGGACACAACGGGGCCAACCGTCAACCATCTGGCACATGGTTCCCTTCTGGCACTGGACGTCCTGGCAGGAGGGTTGGTTGTGGACACACTGTGGTTGGTCATTAATCAAGTTGCATGTGGTCCCTTGGGGACAGTGGATATCACGGCAGGATGGTTGGCTTTGGACACATTGTGGTTGGCCATTGATCATCTGGCACATTGTCCGTTTGGGACACTGAATGTCCCTACAAGAAGGTCTCCTTGGGGACATCTTGGTTTGGACACAACGGGGCCAACCGTCAACCATCTGGCATGTGGTTCCCTTCTGGCACTGGACGTCCTGGCAGGAAGGTTGGTTGTGGACACACCGTGGTTGGTCATCTATCATGTTACACGTGGTCCCGTGGGGACAGTGGACATCATTGCAAGAAGGTCGCCTGAGGGACGTCTTGGTTTGGACACACCGGGGCCAACTGTCAACCATCTGGCACGTGGTTCCCTTCTGGCACTGGATGTCACTGCAGGAGGGTTGGTTGTGGACACACCGTGGTTGGTCGTCCATCATCTTGCACATGGTCCCTTTTGGACACTGGATGTCACTACACGAAGGTGGTCTTGAGGACGTCTTGGTTTGGACACACCGGGGCCAACCATCAACCATCTGGCACGTGGTTCCCTTCTGGCATTGGATGTCCTTACAGGAGGGTGGGCTGTGGATGCACCGTGGTTGGCCGTCAATCATGTTGCACGTGGTCCCTTGGGGACAGTGGACATCATGGCAGGATGGTTGGTTGTGGACACACTGTGGTTGGCCATTGATTATTTGGCATGTGGTCTGTTCGGGACAGTGAATGTCCCTACAAGACGGTCTCCTTGGGGGCGTCTTGATTTGGACACAACGGGGCCAACCGTCAACCATCTGGCACATGGTTCCCTTCTGGCATTGGATGTTCTGGCAGGAGGGTGGGCCGTGGACACACCGTGGTTGGTCGTCCATCATGTTACACGTGGTCCCTTTTGGACACTGGATGTCGCTACAAGAGGGTGGTCTCGAGGACGTCTTGGTTTGGACACACCGGGGCCAACCGTCAACCATCTGGCATGTGGTCCCCTTCTGGCACTGGATGTCACGGCAGGATGGTTGGTTGTGGACACACTGTGGTTGGCCGTCCATCATCTTGCACGTGGTCCCTTGGAGACACCGTACGTTGGTGCAGGACTGTTGGCCGCTGGTTGCTTTTTTGGGGATGGGACCTGAGTCAGAATATTTCCCCTTTCCCACCCAAATGGGAGAAGCGGATTGGTGGTGGGCCGGCCCTGTCTGCACGCAACGGGGCCAACCACGCGCCATGAGGCACGCGGTTCCCTTGGGACACCGGAAGTTGCTGCAGGTGGGCGGGTTGTGGATGCATTTGGGCCAACCGCCGATCATCTTGCAGACGGTGCCTTGGGGACAACGGATGTCCCCGCAGGAGGGCAGGGGACCGACGCATTTGGGCCACCCGTCCAACATTTTGCACATCGTCCCCTTTTGGCAACGGATTTCTTTGCACGTCGGCGTCTTGTGGACGGGTTGCGAGTGGGTGGTCTTCGTCGGGCCGCACCAAGGCCACCCGTCGACCACGTGACACACGGTTCCCTTCTGGCATTGGACGTCGTCGCAGGAGGGCGGGTTGCGGACGCAGCGCGGTTGGTCGTCGACCGTCTCGCACGAGGTTCCTTTGGGACATCGGACATCCCGGCAAGGTTGTCTTGGGGACGTCTTAGTTTGGACGCACCTTGGCCAACCGTTGACCACATGACACGCGGTTCCCTTCCGGCATTGGACGTTGCGACAGGAGGCTCGATTTTGGACGCAGTGGGGCCACCCGTCCGTCATCTCGCACACGGTCCCTTGGGGACAGCGGACGTCGCCGCAAGAAGGTCGCGGCGAGGACGTCTTGGGTGGGACGCACCGGGGCCAACCGTCAGCCATCTTGCACGTGGACCCTTTGGGACAGGGATGGTGGTGGCACGAAGGTGGCACGTGGAGAGCGGGAGGCGGCGGCGCTTCCCTCTGGAAGAGCTGCTTGCGCACGCATTTGGGCCAACCGTCCGCCATCTTGCATTGGGTCCCCTTCGGGCAGCGAATAGCTCGGCAGGAGGGCGGGAGGTGGACGCATTTGGGCCAACCGCCCACCATCTTGCAGCGCGCGCCCTCGCCGCAGCGCAAGCGGTGGCACGAGGGCGTGGGGACGCACTTGGGTCTCCCGGCCACCATCTCGCATCGCGTCGCTCCCTTGCAGGGGAAGCTCTGACACGAGGGCACGGGGACGCATTTGGGCCACCCGTCCACCATCTTGCAGCGCGTGCCCGCGTCGCAATGGAAGTTGTTGCATGACGGCGACGGGACGCATTTTGGCCACCCGTCCACCATCTTGCACTGGGTTCCAGCTCCACAGCGGACGTTCTTGCATGAAGGCAGTGGGACGCACTTGGGCCATCCATCAACCATCTTGCATCGCATTCCTGAGTCACAAGGGAAGTTGTTGCATGATGGCAACGGGACGCATTTTGGCCACCCGTCCACCATCTTGCACTGGGTTCCTTCTTCACAATGGAAGTTCTTGCATGATGGCAATGGGACACACTTGGGCAACCCGTCCACCATCTTGCACTGGGTTCCAGCTCCACAGCGGATGTTCTTGCATGAAGGCAGTGGGACACATTTTGGCCAACCATCCACCATCTTGCACTGGGTTCCAGCTCCACAGTGGAAGTTCTTGCATGACGGCAATGGGACACACTTGGGCAACCCGTCCACCATCTTGCACTGGGTTCCAGCTCCACAGCGGACGTTCTTGCATGATGGCAGTGGGACACATTTGGGCCAACCGTCCACCATCTTGCACTGGGTTCCTTCTTCACAATGGAAGTTCTTGCATGATGGCAATGGGACACACTTGGGCAACCCGTCCACCATCTTGCACTGGGTTCCAGCTCCACAGCGGATGTTCTTGCATGAAGGCAGTGGGACACATTTTGGCCAACCGTCCACCATCTTGCACTGGGTTCCAGCTCCACAGTGGAAGTTCCTGCATGACGGCAATGGGACACACTTGGGTAACCCGTCCACCATCTTGCACTGGGTTCCAGCTTCACAGCGGACGTTCTTGCATGAAGGCAATGGGACACACTTGGGCCAACCATCCACCATCTTGCACTGGGTTCCTTCTTCACAGTGGAAGTTCTTGCATGACGGCAATGGGACGCATTTTGGCCAACCATCCACCATCTTGCACTGGGTTCCAGCTCCACAGCGGAAGTTCTTGCATGACGGCAGTGGGACGCATTTTGGCCACCCGTCCACCATCTTGCATTGGGTTCCTTCTTCACAACGGAAGTTCTTGCATGATGGCAATGGGACACACTTGGGCAACCCATCCACCATCTTGCACTGGGTTCCAGCTCCACAGCGGATGTTCTTGCATGAAGGCAATGGGACACATTTGGGCCAACCATCCACCATCTTGCACTGGGTTCCTTCTTCACAGCGGATGTTCTTGCATGACGGCAATGGGACGCATTTTGGCCAACCATCCACCATCTTGCACTGGGTTCCTTCTTCACAGTGGAAGTTCTTGCATGATGGCAGTGGGACGCATTTTGGCCAACCATCCACCATCTTGCACTGGGTTCCAGCTTCACAACGGAAGTTCTTGCATGACGGCAGTGGGACACATTTTGGCCAACCATCCACCATCTTGCACTGGGTTCCAGCTTCACAGCGGAAGTTCTTGCATGATGGCAATGGGACACACTTGGGCAACCCGTCCACCATCTTGCACTGGGTTCCAGCTCCACAGCGGATGTTCTTGCATGAAGGCAGTGGGACACATTTTGGCCAACCATCCACCATCTTGCACTGGGTTCCAGCTCCACAGTGGAAGTTCTTGCATGACGGCAATGGGACACACTTGGGCAACCCGTCCACCATCTTGCACTGGGTTCCAGCTCCACAGCGGAAGTTCTTGCATGACGGCAGTGGGACGCATTTGGGCCAACCATCAACCATCTTGCACTGGGTTCCTTCTTCACAGTGGAAGTTCTTGCATGACGGCAATGGGACGCATTTGGGCCAACCATCAACCATCTTGCACTGGGTTCCTTCTTCACAGTGGAAGTTCTTGCATGACGGCAATGGGACGCATTTTGGCCAACCGTCCACCATCTTGCACTGGGTTCCAGCTTCACAGTGGAAGTTCTTGCATGATGGCAGTGGGACGCATTTTGGCCAACCATCAACCATCTTGCATTGCGTTCCAGCTTCACAGCGGATGTTCTTGCATGAAGGCAGTGGGACGCATTTGGGCCAACCATCCACCATCTTGCATTGGGTTCCTTCTTCACAATGGAAGTTCTTGCATGATGGTGATGGGACACACTTGGGCAACCCGTCCACCATCTTGCACTGGGTTCCAGCTTCACAGCGGATGTTCTTGCATGAAGGCAATGGGACACATTTGGGCCAACCATCCACCATCTTGCACTGGGTTCCTTCTTCACAGTGGAAGTTCTTGCATGATGGCAGTGGGACACATTTTGGCCAACCATCCACCATCTTGCATTGCGTTCCAGCTTCACAATGGAAGTTCTTGCATGACGGCAACGGGACACACTTGGGCAACCCGTCCACCATCTTGCACTGGGTTCCTTCTCCACAGCGGTAATTTTTACACGAGGGCAAGGGAACGCATTTGGGGCCGGTGTCTGACATTTTGCACGTGGTCCCTGGTCTGCATCGCACCCCAAGGCAGAGCTTGGCTCTGCTGTGGGCTGGTGGGTCGGCACCTGGGGAATAAAACCCGGAGCTGAGTCAGCAGCAGCCCAACCCCTTATCAGACAGCGGAGAATCCACTGCTGGGTGGGGCAGCTTCTTTTATTGTCCAATAAAGCATATTTCCCCCTTATTTTTGCTCTCCTCCCACTCAAACTTGCTCTTTCTTCCCTTGGGTCCATGCTTCACGGAAGGATTTAAGGGTGGGGATTCTCCAGGGGCTTGTGTAGGGGTTGAGCACTCACTGCTGCCCATTCTAAAGGGAATTTGGGGTGGGAAATGCCCAGTTTGGGGTTGGAGAAGGAAAGGGGGAAGTGGAATGAAAGGGTGCGTGGGTTTGGGGCTGGAAATGCCAAATTTGGGGTTGGAGATGGAAAGGGAGAAGTGGAATAAAAGGTTGCGTGGATTTGGGGCTGGAAACGCTGAATTTGGGGTTGGAGATGGAAAGGGAGAAGTGGAATAAAAGGGTGCGTGGATTTGGGGCTGGAAATGCCAGTTTTGGGGTTGGAGATGAGGTGAAACAGGGTGGGGAAGGAGGAGCTGGGTGGAAAAAGGGGTGGGGTGGGGGGGCGGAATTTGGGTGGAGAACCGGGGATTTTGGCCAAATGGGACTCACCGCACTGGAGCACGAAGCAAACGCGGAGGAGGAGGAGGAGGAAGGTCTGAGGAGGCCCCATCTGCCCCACACGGTGGAGAGAGGACCGTGAGAAAGGGGGTGGGGACCCAGGACCAATCCTGCCCCATAGACCCCACAGCAGGAGAGGGGACCCAGGTGCCCAGGACCCATCCTGCCCCATAGATCCCATAACCCCCCCAAGAATGGACAGGGGACCCAGGTGTCTGGGACCAATCCTGCCCCATAAACCCCACAGCAGGACACGGGACCCAGGTGCTCAGGACCCATCCTGCCCCATAGACCCCACAGCTGGACACAGGACCCAGGTGCCCAGGACCCATCCTGCCCCATAGACCCCACAGCAGGACAGAGGACCCAGGTGCCCAGGACCAGTCCTGCCCCATAGACCCCATAACCCCCCCAGAATGGACAGGGGACCCAGGTGCCCAGGACCCATCCTGCCCCATAGACCCCACAGCAGGACAGGGGACCCCGGTGCCCGGGACCAATCCTGCCCCATAGACCCCACAGCAGGAGAGGGGACCCAGGTGCCCAGGACCCATCCTGCCCCGTAGATCCCATAACCCCCCCAAGAATGGACAGGGGACACAGGTGCCCAGGACCCATCCTGCCCCATAGACCCCACAGCAGGACACAGGACCCAGGTGCCCACGACCCATCATGCCCCATAGATCCCATAACCTCCCCAGAATGGACAGGGGACCCTGGTGCCTGGGACCAATCCTGCCCCATAAACCCCAGAGCAGGACACGGGACCCAAGTGCCCAGGACCCATCCTGCCCCATAGACCCCACAGCTGGACACAGGACCCAGGTGCCCAGGACCCATCCTGCCCCATAGACCCTATAACCCCCCCCAGAATGGACAGGGGACGCAGGTGCCCGGGACCAATCCTGCCCCATAGACCCCATAACCCCCCCCAGAATGGACAGGGGACCCAGGTGCCCGGGACCAATCCTGCCCCATAGACCCCACAGCAGGACACATGACCCAGGTGCCCAGGACCCATCCTACCCCATAGATCCCACAGCAGGAGAGGGGACCCAGGTGCCCGGGACCAATCCTGCCCCATAGACCCCATAACCCCCCCCAGAATGGACAGGGGACCCAGGTGCCCGGGACCAATCCTGCCCCATAGACCCCACAGCAGGACACAGGACCCAGGTGCCCAGGACCCATCCTACCCCATAGACCCCACAGCAGGAGAGGGGACCCAGGTGCCCGGGACCAATCCTGCCCCATAGATCCCATAACCCCCCCCAGAATGGAAAGTGGACCCAGGTGCCCAGGACTCATCCTGCGCCATAGACCCCACAGCAGGACACAGGACCCAGCTGCCCAGGACCCATCCTGCCCCATAGACCCCACAGTAAGAGAGGGGACCCAGGTGCCCAGGACCAATCCTGCCCCATAGACCCCATAACCCCCCCCCCAGAATGGACACAGAACCCAGATATCCAGGACTCACCACGCCGGGGCCACGGTGCTGTGGCTCCTCCGAGGGCTCCGGCTTTTTGTAGGGACCGATGGGGCGACATCGACCAATGGCGTGCTGGCTCCGCCCCCCCCAATTACCGCCCCACTGGTCCCTATGGAGGGGGCGGGGCCTGGGGGCACCCTGGCCCCAGGGCAGAGATAAGATCTGGGGCTGGATGGATCCGGGTCTGGGCTGGCGCCAGCGGGGCAGTGGGGGGGGGTCCTCGTTGGTCTCTTCTTCCATCCATCCGTCCATCTGTCCATCGATATGTCCATCTGTCCATCCATCTGTCCATCCATCCGTCCATCTGTCCATCCAATGATGCCTCCATCCATCCATCCATCCATTTGTCCATCCCCATCACCATCCAATAACGACCCCTCCGTCCATCTGTCCGTCCAGCCAACCGTCTCTATCTCCATCCAATGATGGAGCCGTCTGTCCATCCGTATCTCCATCCAAAGAGCCCTACATCCATCTGTCCTTCTCTCCATCCACCCCTCCATCTGTCCGTACCTCTGTCCATCCAACGCTTCTTCCGTCCATCCCTTCGCCCACCCAACGAGCCCTCCAGCCGTCCCTCCTTCCACCCGTCTGTCCATCCCTCCCTCCAAATCATTCCTCTGGTGATCCCTCCATCCATCTGTTCCTCCATCCAAACATCCCTCCGTCCATCCACCTACTCCATCCATCCCTCCATCTGCCCCTCCTTCCCTCCCTCCATCCAACATCCTGATATCCATCTTTTCATCCCTCCAACCATCCCGTCATCCATCCTTCCATCCCTCCCTCCATCCCTCCACCCGTCCTTCCGTCCCTCCAACCATCCCGCCATCCATCCTTCCATCTCTCCATCCCTCCAACCATCCCTCTGCCCATCCCTCCATCCCTCCAACCATCCTTCCATCCCTCCATTCCTCTGACCATCCCTCCAACCATCCCTCCATCCATCCCTCCATCCCTCCAACCATCCTGCCATCCATCCTTCCATCCCTCCATCCATCCAACCATCCCTCCATCCATCCCACCATCCCTCCAACCATCCTTCCATCACTCCATTCCTCTGACCATCCCTCCAACCATCCTTCCATCCCTCCATCCATCCCTCCGACCATCCTGCCACCCATCCTTCCATCCCTCCAACCATCCCTCCGACCATCCTGCCACCCATCCTTCCATCCCTCCATCCATCCCTCCGACCATCCTGCCACCCATCCTTCCATCCCTCCATCCATCCCACCATCCCTCCACCCACCCTTCCATCCCTTCATCCATCCAACCATCCCTCCAACCATCCTTCCATCACTCCATTCCTCTGACCATCCCTCCAACCATCCTTCCATTCATCCTTCCATCCCTCCAACCATCCCTCCATCCATCCAACCATCCCTCCATCCATCCCACCATCCCTCCAACCATCCTTCCATCACTCCATTCCTCTGACCATCCCTCCAACCATCCTTCCATTCATCCTTCCATCCCTCCAACCATCCCTCCATCCATCCCACCATCCCTCCAACCATCCTTCCATCACTCCATTCCTCTGACCATCCCTCCAACCATCCTTCCATTCATCCTTCCATCCCTCCAACCATCCCTCCGACCATCCTGCCACCCATCCTTCCATCCCTCCATCCATCCCACCATCCCTCCACCCACCCTTCCATCCCTTCATCCATCCAACCATCCCTCCAACCATCCTTCCATCACTCCATTCCTCTGACCATCCCTCCAACCATCCTTCCATTCATCCTTCCATCCCTCCAACCATCCCTCCGACCATCCTGCCACCCATCCTTCCATCCCTCCATCCATCCCTCCGACCATCCTGCCACCCATCCTTCCATCCCTCCATCCATCCCTCCGACCATCCTGCCACCCATCCTTCCATCCCTCCATCCATCCCACCATCCCTCCACCCACCCTTCCATCCCTTCATCCATCCAACCATCCCTCCAACCATCCTTCCATCACTCCATTCCTCTGACCATCCCTCCAACCATCCTTCCATTCATCCTTCCATCCCTCCAACCATCCCTCCGACCATCCTGCCACCCATCCTTCCATCCCTCCATCCATCCCACCATCCCTCCACCCACCCTTCCATCCCTTCATCCATCCAACCATCCCTCCAACCATCCTTCCATCACTCCATTCCTCTGACCATCCCTCCAACCATCCTTCCATTCATCCTTCCATCCCTCCAACCATCCCTCCGACCATCCTGCCACCCATCCTTCCATCCCTCCATCCATCCCACCATCCCTCCACCCACCCCACCATCCCTCCATCCATCCTTCCATCCCTCCAACCATCCCTTCCTCCCTCCCTCCATCAATTCCTCCACCACATCCTCTGACCCCCCCACTCCCCCCACCCCCCCACCCCAAGGACCCAGCCATCCGGGCAGGGCCTATTTCGGGACACCCGGGTCCCTCTGCTCTCCTGCGCCGGATAATTGGGGCTGCGACAAATCTGGAGCCTTTTGTTCTCCAAAACAATAGATTTGGGGGGGGGTTGGGGGGGGGCACCCATGGACCCAAGCGGCTGGGGGAGGGGTTGGGCAGAGCCCCATGGAGCACCCAGGGACCCAAGCATCTGGGGGGGGGGGGTGACACCCCAAAATGTCCCCAAGGACTCCCCCAAATAATAAATATAACCCCAAATAAAAAATAATAACCCCCCCCCAATAGGGACTGAGGAGTCTGGGCACCCCACCTAACCCCCCCCCCCGCCAAAGGGACCCAGTTGTGGGTCAGTCCCCTCCCTCGTCACCGTTAATTGCTAAGCAAATGAACAGGCGGCACTGGGGCATCACGGTCCGGAGAGCGGCTAACGAGGGGCCCTGGGTGCCTGGGTGCCCCCCCCAAAAGATGCCTGGGTGCCCCCCCACCCCAGGTAACTGGGTGCTCCTTTGGACACCCGGATCCCTCTTCTGAGAGTCAGCTGGGGGGCTTGGGGGGGGGGTGTCCCTGGGCAAATTTGGGTGGTCCCCGGGGGGGTTTAGGGGGTCCTGGGGTGATTTTGGGGGTTCCCAGAGGGGATTGGGGGGTCTCCTGGAGGAGTTTGGGGGTTCTTGGGGGGCTGAGAGGGTCCCCAGAGAGGTTTTGGGGGGGTCCATGGGGGGTTTTGGGTGGTCCTTGGGGGGGTTTAGGGGGGCCTGGGGTGGTTTTGGGGTCCCAGAGGGATTTGGGGGGGGGTCTTCTGGGGGAGTTTGGGGGTTTTGGGGGAACTCAGAGGGTCCCCAGGGAGGTTTTGGGGGTCCTTGGGGGGGGTTGGGGGGTCCCTGGGGGGGTTATGGGGTTCCCAGAGGGGATTGGGGAGGTCTCCTGGAGGAGTTTGGGGGTTTTGGGGGGGCTCGGAGGGTCCCCAGGGAGGTTTTGGGGGGTCCCTGGGAGGCTTCGGGGGTCCCTGGGGAAGATTTGGGGGTTCCCCTGGAGGGGTTTGGGGGGTTTCAGGGGGGGTTAAGAGGGTCCCCAGGGAGGTTTGGGGGGTCCCTGGGGGGGTTTGGGGTTCCCAGAGGGGATTGGGGGGGTCTCCTGGGGGAGTTTGGGGGTTTCAGGGGGGCTGAGAGGGTCCCCAGGGAAGTTTGGGGGGTCCCTGGGGGGGGGAGGTCCCTGGGGGTTTTGGGGGTGTCCCTGGGGGGGGGGTTGGGGTTCCCAGAGGGGATTGGGGAGGTCTCCTGGAGGAGTTTGGGGGTTTTGGGGGGGCTCAGAGGGTCCCCAGGCAGGTTTTGGGGGTTCCCCTGGAGGGGTTTGGGGGTCTCAGGGGGGCTGAGAGGGTCCTCAGGGAAGTTTTGGGGGGGTCCCTGGTGGGGTTAGGGGGGTCCCTGTGGGGGTTTTGGGGTTCCCAGAGGGGATGAGGGGGGTCCCCTGGAGGAGTTTGGGGATTTTTGGGGGGGTCAGAGGGTCCCCAGGGATGTTTTGGGGGGGGTTAGGGGGGTCCCGGTGGGGGTTTTGGGGTTCCCAGAGGGGATTGGGGGGGTCCCCTGGAGGAGTTTGGGGGGTTTGGGGGGGCTGAAAGGGTCCCCAGGGAGGTTTGGGGGGGTCCCTGGAGGGCTTGGGGGTCCCTGGGGAGGATTTGGGGGTTCCCCTGGAGGGGTTTGGGGGTCTCAGGGGGGCTGAGAGGGTCCTCAGGGATGTTTTGGGGGGACCCTGGGGGAGTTAGGGGGGTCCCGGTGGGGGTTTTGGGGTTCCCAGAGGTGATTGGGGGGGGGCCCTGGAGGAGTTTGGGGGTTTTGGGGGGGCTGAGAGGGTCCCAGGGAGGTTTGGGGGGTCCCTGGGGCGTTTGGGGGTCCCTGGGGAGGATTTGGGGGTTTCCCTGGAGGGGTTTGGGGGTCTCAGGGGGGCTGAGAGGGTCCCCAGGGAGGTTGGGGGGGGTCCCTGGGGGGGTTTGGGTGGTCCCTGGGGGGGGGTTAGCGGGTCCCTGGGGTGATTTTGGGGTTCCCAGAGGGGATTGAGGGGGTTCCTAGAGGAGTTTGGGGATTTTGGGGGGGGCTGAGAGGGTCCCCAGAGAGGTTTGGGGGGGGTCCATGGGGGGGTTTGGGGGTCCCTGGGGTGGTTGAGGGGTCCCTGGAGAGGTTTGGGTGGGGGTGAGGGGGCCCGGGGGGGGACCTGGAGAGTCCCTAGGGAGGTTTGGGGGGGGTCTCTGGGGAGGATTTGGGGGTTCCCCTGGAGGGGTTTGGGGGTCTCAGGGGGGCTGAGAGGGTCCCCAGGGAGGTTTTGGGGGTCCATGGGGGGGTTAGGGGTTCCCAGAGGGGATTGGGGGGGGTCTCCTGGAGGAGTTTGGGGGTTTTGGGGGGGCTGAAAGGGTCCTCAGGGAGGTTTTGGGGGTTCCATGGGGGGGTTGGGGGATCCCTGGGGGGGTTTAGGGGGTCCCAGGAGGGATTTGGGGGCTCCAGGTGGGCTAAAGGGGTCCTCGGGGGGGTTGAATGGTCGTTGGGGGGGGCTCTGGAGAGGTTTAGGGGGTCCCTGGACCAGTTTGGGGGGCTCCCAGGGGGGATTTGGGGGGTTCCGGGGGGATTTGGGGGGTCCCAGGGGCGGATTTGGGGGGGTCCCAGGGGAGATTTGGGGGGTCCCGGGGGCGGATTTGGGGGGTCCCAGGGGAGATATGGGGGGTCCCGGGGGGATTTGGGGGGTCCCAGGGGAGATTTGCGGGGTCCCAGGGGGATTTGGGGGGTCCCAGGGGAGATTTGGGGGGTCCCGGGGGGGATTTGGGGGTCCCGGGGAGATTTGGGGGGTCCCGGGGGCGGATTTAAGGGGTCCTGAGGGGGGGATTTGGTGGTCCCTGGGATACACCGGGCATGGGGGTTTTTTTTGGGGGGGGGGTGTCCCTGGCGTGATTTGGGGGATCCTCGGAGCACTTTGGGGGTCGCAAGGGGGTTTAGGGGGACCCCAGGGGTCCACGGGGGGGGGTGTGTGTGATTTGGGGGATCCCCAGGGTGTTTTGGGGGCACCCCAGGGTGTTGGGTTTTTTTTGGGGGGGGCGCAGAGAAAAGCTCCGGTCTTTTTTTTTTTTCCCCTTTATTTTTTTTCCCTGTGCCTTTACATAGGAAGGAGCTGGGGAGCTGCGGCAAAGCCCAATCCACGGAATTTTTGTGCGTGGAAATCCCAATCCACGGAATTTTTATGAGTGGAAATCCCAATCCAGGGAATTTTTGTGCGTGGAAATCCCAATCCAGGGAATTTTTTATGAGTGGAAATCCCAATCCATGGAATTTTTTGGAGTGGAAATCCCAATCCACGGAATTTTTTATGAGTAGAAATCCCAATCCACAGAATTTTTTGTGAGTGGAAATCCCAATCCACGGAATTTTTGTGCGTGGAAATCCCAATCCACGGAATTTTTAGGAGTGGAAATCCCAATCCACGGAATTTTTGTGCGTGGAAATCCCAATCCACGGAATTTTTTGTGCGTGGAAATCCCAATCCACGGAATTTTTAGGAGTGGAAATCCCAATCCACGGAATTTTTTGTGAGTGGAAATCCAAGTCCATGGAATTTTTTGTGCGTGGAAATCCCCATCCACAGAATTTTTGTGCGTGGAAATCCCAATCCACGGAATTTTTTGTGAGTGGAAATCCAAGTCCATGGAATTTTTTGTGCGTGGAAATCCCCATCCACAGAATTTTTGTGCGTGGAAATCCCCATCCACGGAATTTTTTGTGCGTGGAAATCCCAATCCATGGAATTTTTGTGCGTGGAAATCCCAATCCACAGAATTTTTTGTGCGTGGAAATCCCCATCCATGGAATTTTTTGTGCATGGAAATCCCAATCCACGGAATTTTTTGTGCGTGGAAATCCCAATCCACGGAATTTTCGTGATGACGTCAGCCGGAGAGCTCCATTCAGGATTTTCCTCCTCCGAGGACGTTCCCGTCCCCCTCCGGACCCGTCTCGGGTGGGAACCAGCAGCCACCGATCGTCCTACTCCAGCGAGGTTGCACCTACTCCGCCGTTGCACCCCCGAGGAGCGTGCAACACCACTATTGCACGCCAAGGAGCGTGCAACACCACCATTGCACCCTGATGAGCGTGCAACACCACCATTGCACCCCAAGGAGCGTGCAACACCACTGTTGCACCCTGAGGAGTGTGTAACATCACCACTGCACCCTGAGGAGCGTGCAACATCATATCTGCACCCTGAGGAGCGTGTAACACCACTGTTGCACCCTGAGGAGCGTGCAACACCGCTATTGCACCCTGAGGAATGTGCAACACCACCACGGCACCCCAAAGAGAGTGCAACACCGTAACTGCACCCTACAGAGCGTGCAACACCACCATTGCACCCCAAAGAGCGTGCAAGACTGAATCTGCACCCTGAGGAGTGTGTAACACCACTGTTGCACCCCGAGGAGCGTGCAACACCACCATTGCACCCTGAGAAGTGTGCAACACTGTATCTGCAACCCGAGGAGTGTTCAACACCACCATTGCACCCCAAGGAGCATGCAACACCACCATTGCACCCTGAGAAGCGTGCAACACCAGTATTGCACCCTGAGGAGCGTGTAACACCATATCTGCACCCTGAGGAGTGTGCAACATCACAGTTGCACCCCAAAGAGTGTGTAACAGCACTATTGCACCCTGAGGAGCGTGCAACACCAGTATTGCACCCTGAGGAGTGTGTAACACCAGCATTACACCCTAAGGAACATGCAACATCACAATTGCACCCAGAGGAGTGTGTAACATCACCACTGCACCCTGATGAGCGTGCAACACCATATCTGCAGCCTGAGGAGTGTGCAACACCACCATTGCACCCCAAAGAGTGTGTAACACCGTATCTGCACCCCGAGGAGTGTGCAATGCCACCATTGCACCCTGAGGAGCGTGCAACACTATCTTCAACCTGAGGAGCGTGCAACATCACCATTGCAGCCTGAGGAGCGTGTAACATCACAATTGCACCCTGAGAAGCGTGCAACACCAGTATTGCACTCCAAAGGGTGTGTAACACCGTAGCTGCACCCCAAGGAGCGTGCAACAGCATATCTACACCCCAAAGAGTGTGTAACAGCACTATTGCACCCTGACAAGCGTGCAAGACCACCGTTGCACCCAGAGGAGTGTGCAACACCACCATTGCACCCCAAGGAGCATGCAACACTGCCATTGCACGCCAAGGAGTGTGCAACACCGAATCTGCACCCTGAGGAGCGTGCAACACCGTATCTGCAACGTGAGGAGCGTGCAACACCGTGTCTGCAACGTGAGGAGCGTGCAACACCACCATTGCACCCCAAGGAGTGTGTAACACCACCGTTGCACCCTGAGGAACATGCAACATCACAATTGCACCCAGAGTAGTGTGTAACATCACCATTGCACCCCGAGGAGCGTGTCACACTGTATCTGCACCCCAAGGAGCGTGCAACACCACCATTGCACCCTGAGAAGTGTGCAACACCACCATGGCACCCTGAGGCGTGTGTAACACCGTTTCTGCACCCTGATGAGCGTGCAACACCGAATGTGCACCCTGAGGAGTGTGCAACACCACCGTTGCACCCCGTGGAGCGTGCAACACCATATTTACACCCCAAGGAGCGTGCAACTACACCATTGCACCCTGATGAGTGTGCAACAGCACCATTTCACCCTGAGAAGCGTGCAACACTGTATCTGCAACCTGAGAAGCGTGCAACTACACCATTGCACCCTGATGAGTGTGCAACACCACCATTGCACCCTGAGGAGCGTGCAACACTGTATCTGCAACCCGAGGAGCGTGCAACACCGTATTTGCACCCCAAGTAGCGTGCAACACCACCATTGCACCCCAAGGAGTGTGTAACACCACCATTGCACCCTGAGGAACATGCAACATCACAATTGCACCCAGAGTAGTGTGTAACACCACCATTGCACCCTGAGGAGCGTGCAACACCAGTATTGCACCCTGAGGCGTGTGTAACACCGTTTGTGCACCCTGAGGAGCGTGCAACACCGAATGTGCACCCTGAGGAGTGTGCAACTACACCATTGCACCCTGAGGAGCGTGCAACACCACCATTGCACCCTGAGGAGCGTGCAACACCATATTTGCACCCTGAGGAGCGTGCAACTACACCATTGCACCCCTGAGGAGCGTGCAACACCACCACGGCACTCCAAAGAGAGTGCAACACCGTATCTGCACCCTACAGAGTGTGCAACACCACTATTGCACCCCGAGGAGCGTGCAACACCACCATTGCACCCTGATGAGCGTGCAACACCACCATTGCACCCTGAGAAGCGTGCAACACCAGTATTGCACCCTGAGGCGTGTGTAACACCGTTTGTGCACCCTGAGGAGCGTGCAACACCGAATGTGCACCCTGAGGAGTGTGCAACTACACCATTGCACCCTGAGGAGCGTGCAACACCACCATTGCACCCTGAGAAGCGTGCAACACCAGTATTGCACCCTGAGGCGTGTGTAACACCGTTTGTGCACCCTGAGGAGTGTGCAACACCGAATGTGCACCCTGAGGAGTGTGCAACTACACCATTGCACCCTGAGGAGCGTGCAACACCACCATTGCACCCTGAGGAGCGTGCAACACCATATTTGCACCCTGAGGAGCGTGCAACTACACCATTGCACCCCTGAGGAGCGTGCAACACCACCACGGCACTCCAAAGAGAGTGCAACACCGTATCTGCACCCTACAGAGTGTGCAACACCACTATTGCACCCCGAGGAGCGTGCAACACCACCATTGCACCCTGATGAGCATGCAACACCACCATTGCACCCTGAGAAGCGTGCAACACCAGTATTGCACCCTGAGGCGTGTGTAACACCGTTTGTGCACCCTGAGGAGTGTGCAACACCGAATGTGCACCCTGAGGAGTGTGCAACTACACCATTGCACCCTGAGGAGCGTGCAACACCACCATTTCACCCTGAGAAGCGTGCAACACCGTATCTGCAACCTGAGAAGCGTGCGACTACACCATTGCACCCTGATGAGCGTGCAACACCACCACTGCACCCTGATGAGCGTGCAACGCCACCCTTGCACGCCGACGAGCGTGCAACACCACCATTGCACCCTGATGAGCGTGCAACACCACTATTGCACCCTTATGAGCGTGCAACACCACCACTGCACCCTGATGAGCGTGCAACGCCACCCTTGCACGCCGACGAGCGTGCAACACCACCATTGCACCCTGATGAGCGTGCAACACCACCATTGCACCCCGAGGAGCGTGCAACGCCACCCTTGCACGCCGACGAGCGTGCAACACCCCCCCTCGTGCCCCTCGCACGCCGCCCGTCTCCCGAAACGGCCGCTGGGCGACGTGGGTGCCCCCGCAAAGTGACACGCGCGTGTGTCGTGTCCCCCCCCCCCCCCCCCGATTTGGGGGTGACCTTGGGGGGGGGCAGCACCCACTTGGTGTTGAGGTTGTGGGTGCTCTGGGGGGTGTTGGGGTGGGGGGTGGGGTGGGAAAAAAGGGGGGGGGGTGCAAGGTGGGGTGTAAAATTGGGGGGGGGGGTGCCAAAAAGGGGTGCAAGGAGGAGGGGCAAAAAAAAGTGGGTGCTAAAATGGGGGGGGGAGGGGGGCGAGAAATGGGTGGGAAAATGGGGGGGGGGGGGGGGTGCAACCACAAGCCAGGGGGTTCATTAGCATATATTAGCATGGCTGAGGTGGGGCAGCAGGTGGCAGCAGCGACACGAATGTGGGTGCAGGAGGACACGGGTGGGACCCCCCCCCCCAAAGGGACCCAGCCATCTGCACCCCCCCCCACCATCCCAGCACTTCCCTCCCAGTAAGACCAGTACGACCCCACCAGTAAGTTCCTGACTGGTCCCACGATGGCTGTAAAATGAGGGGGGGGGGGGGTCCCACATGTCACCTGGGTCCTCTTGCATGGGGGGGGGTGTGTCTTTTTTGGCGACATGGGTGCCCCCCCCCGGACACAGGGGTCCCACCCACGACACCCAAGTGTCACCCACTGCATGGAGGGGGGGTCCCCAAATCCCTGGGACCCCCCCCCAGATCCCACCAGGACACCCATAGCACCCAAATCCCCTTGCATGGGGGGTGTCAGGGTCCCCCCCAGACCCCTGGGACCCCCCCCCAGACCCCTGGGTGCCCCCCCAGACCCCTGGGACCCCCCCAGACCCGTGGGTGCCCCCCCCCCAGACCCCTGGGTGCCCCCCCAGAACCCTGGGACCCCCCCCCCCAGACCCGTGGGTGCCCCCCCCAGACCCCTGGGTGCCCCCCCAGACCCTGGGACCCCCCCAGACCCTGGGTGCCCCCCCAGACCCCTGGGTCCCACCTGGACACCCACGACACCCAAGTGTCACCCATTGCATGGAGGGGGGGTCCCCAAATCCCTGGGACCCCCCCCCAGATCCCACCAGGACACCCATAGCACCCAAATCCCCTTGCATGGGGGGTGTCAGGGTCCCCCCCAGACCCCTGGGACCCCCCCCCCCAGACCCGTGGGTGCCCCCCCCCCAGACCCCTGGGTGCCCCCCCAGACCCCTGGGACCCCCCCCCCCAGACCCGTGGGTGCCCCCCCCAGACCCCTGGGTGCCCCCCCAGACCCCTGGGACCCCCCCCCCCAGACCCGTGGGTGCCCCCCCCCAGACCCCTGGGACCCCCCCAGACCCCTGGGTGCCCCCCCAGACCCCTGGGACCCCCCCCCCCAGACCCGTGGGTGCCCCCCCCCAGACCCCTGGGACCCCCCCAGACCCCTGGGTGCCCCCCCAGACCCCTGGGACCCCCCCCAGACCCGTGGGTGCCCCCCCCCAGACCCCTGGGACCCCCCCCCCCAGACCCGTGGGTGCCCCCCCCCAGACCCCTGGGTGCCCCCCCAGACCCCTGGGACCCCCCCCCCAGATCCCCCATGGACACCCATGGGTGCTCCCACCGTTGGGAATTTCAGCGCAGACCGACTGGGTGCCAGCGACCCTGGCAACTGGGAATTGATGGGAGATACTGGAGCTGATTGTCACCCCCCCCCCCCCACCTAGGGCACCCACGGGGGGGGCGGGGGGAGCACCCAGATATTTGCATTTGCACCCAGGCTGGATTATTCCTCCCCATTTTTGCATATGCATAATTTTTAATTTTTGCACCGTTTGCATTTGCACCAGGTTTAATGATTTCTCCCCATTTTTGCATTTGCACCAAGATGAATCATTGCATTGTTTGCATTTGCAGCGAGTTTAATTATGTCTCTCCTTTTTTTTGCATTTGCATCAGGTTTAATTATTTCTCCCCATTTTTGCATTTGCACCAACATTAATCATTGCACCGTTTGCATTTGCACCAGGTTTAATTATTTCTCCCCATTTTTGCATTTGCACCAAGATTAATCATTGCACCGTTTGCATTTGCACCAGGTTTAATTATTTCTCCCCATTTTTGCATTTGCACCAAGATTAATCATTGCACCGTTTGCATTTGCACCAGGTTTAATTATTTCTCCCCATTTTTGCATTTGCACCAAGATTAATCATTGCACCGTTTGCATTTGCACCAGGTTTAATTATTTCTCCCCATTTTTGCATTTGCATCAGGTTAAATCATTGCACCATTTGCTTTTGCACTTGGGCCTGGATATTTCTCCCTCCTTTTGCATCTGCATCATTTTTAATTATTGCACCGATTACATTTGCATCAGGTTTAATTATTTCTCCACATTTTTGCATTTGCACCAGGTTAAATCATTGCACCATTTGCTTTTGCACTTGGGCCTGGATATTTCTCCCTCCTTTTGCATCTGCATCATTTTTAATTTTTGCAGCGTTTGCATTTGCACCAGGTTTAATGATTTCTCCCCTTTTTTGCATTTGCACCAAGATGAATCATTGCATTGTTTGCGTTTGCAGCGAGTTTAATTATGTCTCTCCTTTTTTTTGCATTTGCATCAGGTTTAATTATTTCTCCTCATCTTTGCATTTGCACAAACATTAATCATTGCATTGTTTGCATTTGCAGCGAGTTTAATTATGTCTCTCCTTTTTTTTGCATTTGCATCAGGTTTAATTATTTCTCCCCATTTTTGCATTTGCACCAACATTAATCATTGCACCGTTTGTGTTTGCACCAGGTTTAACTATTTCTCCTCCTTTTTCCATTTGCACCAAGATTAATCATTGCAACATTTTCTTTTGCACCAGGTTTAATTATTTCTCCCCATTTTTGCATTTGCACCAAGATTAATCATTGCATTGTTTGCGTTTGCAGCGAGTTTAATTATGTCTCTCCTGTTTTTTGCATTTGCATCAGGTTTAATTATTTCTCCTCATTTTTGCATTTGCACAAACATTAATCATTGCATTGTTTGCATTTGCAGTGAGTTTAATTATTTCTCTCCTTTTTTTTTGCATTTACACCAGGTTTAATCATTGCACGATTTGCTTTTGCACTTGGGCCTGGATATTTCTCCCTCCTTTTGCATCTGCATCATTTTTAATTATTGCACCGTTTGCATTTGCACCAGGTTTAATGATTTCTCCCCATTTTTGCATTTGCACCAAGATGAATCATTGCATTGTTTGTGTTTGCAGCGAGTTTAATTATGTCTCTCCTTTTTTTTGCATTTGCATCAGGTTTAATTATTTCTCCCCATTTTTGCATTTGCACCAAGATTAATCATTGCACCGTTTGCATTTGCACCAGGTTTAATTATTTCTCCCCATTTTTGCATTTGCACCAAGATTAATCATTGCACCGTTTGCATTTGCACCAGGTTTAATTATTTCTCCCCATTTTTGCATTTGCACCAGGTTAAATCATTGCACCATTTGCTTTTGCACTTGGGCCTGGATATTCCTCCCTCCTTTTGCATCTGCATCATTTTTAATTATTGCACCGTTTGCATTTGCACCAGGTTTAATGATTTCTCCCCATTTTTGCATTTGCACCAAGATGAATCATTGCATTGTTTGCGTTTGCAGCGAGTTTAATTATGTCTCTCCTTTTTTTTGCATTTGCACCAGGTTTAATTATTTCTTTCCATTTTTGCATTTGCACCAAGATTAATGTTTGCATTTGCGTCCAGTTTAATGATTTCTCCCCATTTTTGCATTTGCACCAAGATTAATCATTGCATTGTTTGCATTTGCAGCGAGTTTAATTATTTCTCTCCTTTTTTTTTTTTGCATTTGCATAATTTTTAATTATTCTCCCCCTCCTTTTTACATCCCTGCTCGGAGCTGTTGCATGACTCTCCCCCCCCCCCTTCTGCTTTTCCTCCAGATGAATTTCAAACAAAACCCCCCAAAACCTGCCTGGATCCGGGTTCCTTTGGAGGCGAAAAGAACTAAAAAAAAAACAACTAAAAATAGAAAACTTTGCTTTTCCCAGGTGATGTGGCCACCAGATTGTGAAAGGTTGGGAGGGGATTAACCCCTGGGGAAGCGTTTTGCTCCTTGCAAAGTTTTGGGTTTTGCAGAGCAAGCCACGCATTGCACGGGGAAAAAAATTAAGGTTTTTTGCAGAGCAAGCTGTGCATTGCATGGGGAAAATAAAGAAGATTTTGCAGAGCAAGCTGTGCATTGCACGGGAAAAAAATATAAAGATTTTGCAGAGCAAGCTGTGCATTGCACAGGCAAAAATAAAGAAGATTTTGCAGAGCAATTTGTGCATTGCACAGGGGAAAAAATGAAGATTTTGCAGAGCAAGCCATGCATTGCATGGGGAAAAAAATTAAGATTTTTGCAGAGCAAGCCATGCATTGCACGGGGAAAAAAAAAAGAAGATTTTGCAGAGCAAGCCATGCATTGCATGGGGAAAATAAATTAAGATTTTTGTAGAGCAAGCCATGCATTGCACAGGCAAAAATAAAGAAGATTTTGCAGAGCAATTTGTGCATTGCACAGGGAAAAAAATGAAGATTTTGCAGAGCAAGCCATGAATTGCATGGGGGAAAAAATTAAGATTTTTGCAGAGCAAGGCACGCATTGCATGGGGGAAAAAAATAAAGATTTTGCAGGGCAAGCTGTACATTGCACAGGGAAAATAAAATAAATTTTTGCAGAGCAAGCTGTGCATTGCACAGGGGAAAAAAAATGAAGCTTTTTGCAGAGCAAGCCATGCATTGCATGGGGAAAAAAATTAAGATTTTTGCAGAGCAAGCCATGCATTGCATGGGGAAAAAAATTAAGATTTTTGCAGAGCAAGCCATGCATTGCACGGGGAAAAAAAAAAGAAGATTTTGCAGAGCAAGCCATGCATTGCATGGGTAAATAAATTAAGATTTTTGTAGAGCAAGCTGTGCATTGCACAGGCGAAAATAAAGAAGATTTTGCAGAGCAATTTGTGCATTGCACAGGGGAAAAAATGAAGATTTTGCAGAGCAAGCCATGAATTGCATGGGGGAAAAAATTAAGATTTTTGCAGAGCAAGGCACGCATTGCATGGGGGAAAAAAATAAAGATTTTGCAGGGCAAGCTGTACATTGCACAGGGAAAATAAAATAAATTTTTGCAGAGCAAGCTGTGCATTGCACAGGGGAAAAAAAATGAAGCTTTTTGCAGAGCAAGCCATGCATTGCATGGGGAAAAAAATTAAGATTTTTGCAGAGCAAGCCATGCATTGCATGGGGAAAAAAATTAAGATTTTTGCAGAGCAAGCCATGCATTGCACGGGGAAAAAAAAAAGAAGATTTTGCAGAGCAAGCCATGCATTGCATGGGTAAATAAATTAAGATTTTTGTAGAGCAAGCTGTGCATTGCACAGGTGAAAATAAAAAAGATTTTGCAGAGCAATTTGTGCATTGCACAGGGGAAAAAATGAAGATTTTGCAGAGCAAGCCATGAATTGCATGGGGGAAAAAATTAAGATTTTTGCAG
The DNA here is from genome assembly GCF_947461875.1 of Haliaeetus albicilla. Taxonomy (NCBI): domain Eukaryota; kingdom Metazoa; phylum Chordata; class Aves; order Accipitriformes; family Accipitridae; genus Haliaeetus; species Haliaeetus albicilla. Next base: position 504,752 of record NC_091513.1, read on the forward strand.
AGCAAGGCACGCATTGCATGGGGGAAAAAAATAAAGATTTTGCAGGGCAAGCTGTACATTGCACAGGGAAAATAAAATAAATTTTTGCAGAGCAAGCTGTGCATTGCACAGGGGAAAAAAAATGAAGCTTTTTGCAGAGCAAGCCATGCATTGCATGGGGAAAAAAATTAAGATTTTTGCAGAGCAAGCCATGCATTGCATGGGGAAAAAAATTAAGATTTTTGCAGAGCAAGCCATGCATTGCACGGGGAAAAAAAAAAGAAGATTTTGCAGAGCAAGCCATGCATTGCATGGGTAAATAAATTAAGATTTTTGTAGAGCAAGCTGTGCATTGCACAGGTGAAAATAAAAAAGATTTTGCAGAGCAATTTGTGCATTGCACAGGGGAAAAAATGAAGATTTTGCAGAGCAAGCCATGAATTGCATGGGGGAAAAAAATAAAGATTTTTGCAGAGCAAGGCACGCATTGCATGGGGGAAAAAAATAAAGATTTTGCCGAGCAAGCCGTGCATTGCACGGGGAAAATAAACCCCTCGACATTTGCACGCTGCAGCTTCAACCCCCGCAACGACTCTGTCGCCCGAAAATTGCATCCGCCAACCGTGCGGCGCTGAGATTTTTGCAAAACCTTGCGACCGAATCAACCCTTGCATCGTTTTTCCGGCTTCTTGGCCCGGCTAACCGCAACAGCTCCGATTGCAAAAGCAACCGGGAATCCCGCCAGCTCCTCCGGGGATTTCTGGGAAATTTGGGCCTCCCGCTGCCAAAAGCCGTCGCTCCTCCTTTGTTTTCTTCGTTATTTATTTATTTTTTGCAACGGGGACAGCTGAGACGTGGCCGACACCTGATATTTCTGCCCCCCCTCCCCTTTCCAGAGGTAAATAAAAAGCAAATAAAAAAAAATCTCCGCTGCCCTCCGCCCCCTCCCCGGATCTTGCATCGTTGCGGCTGCAAAAAGGTCGGGAAAGGGGAAAGCCGGGGCGGCGTGACGGCATCTGGCTCGGCGTGGGTTTAGGGTGGCTTTGGATTAAAACGGGCCTTGTTCTGGATTGCAATAGGCTTTGCTTTGGTTTGCAACGGGTCTTGCTTTGAATTGCAATGGGTTTTGCTTTGGATTGCAACAGGGTCTTGCTTTGGATTAAAACAGGCCTTGCTTTGGATTGCAACGGGTCTTGCATTGGATTGCAACGGGTCTTGCATTGGATTGCAACGGGCTTTGCTTTGGATTGCAACGGGTCTTGCATTGGATTGCAACGGGCTTTGCTTTGGATTGCAACGGGTCTTGCATTGGATTGCAACGGGCTTTGCTTTGGATTGCAACGGGTCTTGCATTGGATTGCAACGGGCTTTGCTTTGGATTGCAACGGGTCTTGCATTGGATTGCAAGGGGCTTTGCTTTGGGTTGCAACAGGATTTGCTTTGGATTGCAACAGGATTTGCTTTGGGTTGCAACGGGCTTTGCTTTGGGTTGCAATGGGCTTTGCTTTGGATTGCAACAGGCCTTGTTCTGGATTGCAATGGGCTTTGCTTTGGATTGCAACAGGTCTTGCTTTGGATTGCAACAGGCCTTGTTCTGGATTGCAACGGGTCTTGCTTTGGATTGCAACGGGCTTTGCTTTGGATTGCAACAGGATTTGCTTTGGATTGCGATGGGTCTTGCATTGGATTGCAAGGGGTCTTGCTTTGGATTGCAACGGGTCTTGCTTTGGATTAAAACAGGCCTTGCATTGGATTGCAACGGGCTTTGCTTTGGATTGCAACGGGCCTTGCTTTGGATTGCAACAGGATTTGCTTTGGATTGCAACAGGATTTGCTCTGGATTGCAACAGGATTTGCTTTGGATTAAAACAGGCCTTGCATTGTATTGCAATGGGTCTTTTTCTGGATTGCAACGGGCCTTGCTTTGGATTGCAACAGGCCTTGCTTTGGTTTGCAATGGGTCTTGTTCTGGATTGCAACAGGTTTTGCTTTGGATTGCAACGGGCTTTGCTTTGGATTGCAACAGGCCTTGTTCTGGATTGCAACGGGTCTTGCTTTGGATTGCAACGGGTCTTGCTTTGGATTGCAACAGGCCTTGTTCTGGATTGCAACGGGTCTTGCTTTGGGTTGCAACGGGTCTTGCTTCGGTTTGCAACGGGTCTTGCTTTGGATTAAAACAGGCCTCGTTCTGGATTGCAATAGGCTTTGCTTTGGATTGCAATGGGTCTTGTTCTGGATTGCAACAGGATTTGCTTTGGATTAAAACAGGTCTTGCTTTGGATTGCAACGGGATTTCCTTTCATTTGCAACAGGATTTGCTTTGGATTGCAACGGGCTTCGCTTTGGATCGCAACGGGCCTTGTTCTGGATTGCAACCGCACTGATTTTGGATTCAATGCACACTATTTTGCGTTGCAGAGCGGCTCTTTCTGGATTGCAAAGCCCGTCGCTGTGGGTTGCGACGCACCACGCTTCGATTTGCAAAGCCGCACGCTTCGGTTTGCAACGCACCTCGTTTAGGGTTGCTGCGCATCGCATTGGGTCTTGCTTCGGATTTCCACCACCCCTAGACAACCTCGAAGCCGTGGGGCAGAAAGTTGCAAAAATTCCCCCACCCCACTGGCGCGTGATTTTTTTTCCGTGGGGCTGATCTCCGGGGGTCGCCTCCACCCATTTTTTGGGGGGGGAAAAGGCAATTTCTTCATCGCCAGGGATTATTTTCCCAGGAAAATATCCTTTCCTAGGATGGAGACCACCTGGTCGCTGATAAGCGATGTCAGCAAAAACATTTTTCCGGGGAAATCGTCAAACTCGGACGTCTTAGTAAATATTTGGGCTCAGAAATAGCAAATTGAGTCCCGTGCCCGGGGAAGGCATCCAAAACCAGCAAGTGATTAATTCTGTTTAATTTGTGCTGGATTTTGCATGATTTTCGGGTGAATTTGGTGACCCCGGGGAAGATCGTTGGTGTTGAAAGGTTCCTCGGCAGGTTGCAAGAGGCCAAAATTCAGTGATTTATACCTTTTTTTTTTAAATTGTTTTGGGTTTGTTAGAATTCTTTGGGGTTAATTTATAAATGGGGCGGGCTTTTATTTAATTGCTTTGGGCTTTTATTTAATTGCTTTGAGATTTTGCTTTAATTGCTTTGGGATTTTGCGCTGGTTGCTTTGGGATTTTGCTTTAATTGCTTCAGGATTTTGCTTTAATTGCTTCGGGATTTTGCGTTAGTTGCTTCAGGATTTTGCTTTAATTGCTTCGGGAATTTGCCTTAGTTGCTTTGGGATTTTCTTCAATTGCTTTGGGATTTTGCTTTAATTTCTTTGGGATTTTGCTTTAATTGCTTTGGGTTTTCTTTTAATTCCTCTGGGATTTCCTTTAATTGCTTTGGGATTTTGCTTTAATCGCTAGAACTCATTTGGAATGATTTGGAAATACTTTGGGGGTTTGCCATGATCGCTTTGGGATTTATTATAAATGCTTTGAGATAACGTCTAATTTCTTTGGACTTACTTTATCATCACTTTGAGATATTATAAATACTTTGGATTTTTTAATAAACATTCCAGGGGGTTCTAATTGCTTCGGGATTTGTTATAATTGCTTTGTGATTCGTTTTAATTGCTTTGGGATTTATTTTAATTAATTGCAGGGGGGTTTCTTTGACATTAATCCCTTCAGGATATTCCCCAGATTTCTCCGGTCGGGTGGGATCACACAAACTCCCTCATTATTGTGGGTTTCTCACGTCAAGTGAAATAATCCAGAAATCGAGCAGCTGCCAATGTCAGCATTTTCCTGCTGACTTGATGACAGGAAAATTTTCTGTGGAAATAGAATGACCTTGCATAGACTTTGCGGGAAACAGCCGAGTTGTGGGGGTTTTTTGTGTTTGGTTTTTTTTTTTTCTCTCTAATATGTTTAAAAAATGGAAGTATTGATGTATTATATTAAAAAAAAAAAACCTGCCCAGAAAGAGGGACAGTGGGTGCACAGGGACGCGTGCACGTGGCTGCCGTCAACTTGAGCGAGTTTCTGCCTTCGACGAGCCCCAGAATTTACTTCTCGAGCAGGCAATTCTCGTTTTGACCCAAATTGTTCGTTACTCTTTATTTTTTTTTAATTACTCAGCCTATTGCGATCGCCCTGTGTGAAATAAAGCAAGACCTGGGCTTGTGTTTGTGTCGCCTCCGGAAAGGTTTAGTCCCCCCAGTAATTCAGCCGTACCCTCAAGTTGGAAATAATTTGGGGTATTTCACCATGGGAAATATGTCGGGGTGGAAAAATCACCGTGTTTCACCGTGTTGGGTGGGTTGTTTGACCGTGGGAAGACATGTTGGGTGGGTTGTTTGAGTGGGGAAGCCACGCTGGGTGGGTTGACCGTGGGAAGACACGTTGGGTGGGTTGTTTGAGTGGGGAAGCCACGTTGGGTTGTTTGACCATGGAAGACATGTTGGGTGAGTTGTTTGACCGGGGAAGCCACGCTGGGTTGTTTGACCGTGGGAGACACGTCGGGTGACCTCTTTCCCCACGGCAAGACACATTTCACTGTGGGAAACCACAATGAGGTGTTTCCCTGGAAGAACAATGTCGGGGTGTTTCCCCACCAACAGTGGAAACAGAGAAGACAATTCCCATTTCCCCCCCCACCCCAGAATTTACAAAGCAAAAAAACCCCCCACAAACCCACGAGAAAAAAACTTTGTAAAAAGGGTTTATTGAATTACCCAACAGCAGGCAGCATTATACTGAAAACAGTCAAAGGGAATAGTGCATTTCTGGAGAAAAAAAGGCTAGGATTTGGGTCTGTGGATCTCAATTTTATGTTTATTTCAGCTTGAGGCATTTCTCTCGCTTTCCTTCAGGCCACTCCGGTGCAGATGGGTCATCTCGCCTTTGCCCTCTACCTGAAGTAGATCAGGTCTTTCAAATACACCTTTTTTTTCTCACTATTTGAGGCCAGATCAAGCGTTTCGCCCTTTTTTTTTGCAGGTATTTGAGGCCGTGCCACCTGCTGCTGTAGGCGCCCATCATAGCTCAGTGCCGGTTTTCCTTCTGCGCTTGCAGAAACTCAACCTGAGATGCCGGTTTGTGCCTCGAGAGGCATGAAAACCTCCAAAGAAGTATTTACAAGAAGTGCGGGACATGGTCCTCTCGCGTCAGTCCCCCCCCCCGCGTGGTTTCGCCTACTGCATAGGGTAGACGGGGGCTTCCACTTCCATCCGCACGAGGTTGGAGGCACGGCTGAAAGAGACGAAACATGGGCAGCCGTCAGGGCCCCCCCCTTTGAAGAGGAACCAACAGCCCTTCCTCACCCTCGTCATCGCAGAACGTTGCGTCTTCCCCTTCCCGAAAGGTGAGTTTTGCTCAGCGCCACCGTGTTTTTATGGGGCCGGTCTTGCCCTCGGGTGTGGGATTGCGCTCAAAAAATTTCCGAGCCTGGCGGCGTTGTTGGCTTCGTCTACCACGTCATGGATGTCGCCAAAAAATTGCAGTTACCTCCCCACCCACCACCCTGTCGTTGCGACTTTGTCCGATTTCCCTCGGGAGGATCCTCGTAGCCAGCAGCAGAGGGGAAGCAAGGGTTAAATGGTTGGGTTACGGCACGTTTTGGTGTTAGGCGGTGGTGGGGAGGTGCCGTGCAGGACAGGCAGAGCGATGCGGAGGGGCTGGGGAAGGTGGTGGAGCGAGGGGAAGGCGGTGGGGGCACCAGGGCGAGGTGTGCGGGGAAGCAAGCGGAAGGTGGAGGTGGAATGGACGTTGGGGAGATCTTCGTTGCCCTGTAGTGGTGGCTTTGGGGTTGCTCTGTGTTCAGTAAAATGGCTCTGTAGTGGGCAAAATGGCTCTATACTAGGCAAAATGGTTCTATATTGGGCAACATGGCTCTATAGTGGGCAAAATGGCTCTATACTGGTTCAGTAAGATGGCTCTATAGTGGGCAAAATGGCTCTATAGTGGGCAAAAAGGCTCTATACTGGGGAAAATGGCTCTATATTGGGCAAAAAGGCTCTATATTGGGGAAAACGGCTCTATATTGGTTCAGTAAAATGGCTCTATAGTGGGCAAAACAGCTCTATATTGGTTCAGTAAATGGCTCTAAATTGGGCAAAATGGCTCTATAGTGGGCAAAACGGCTCTATATTGGGCAAAATGGCTCTTAATTGGGCAAAATGGCTCTAAATTGGTTCAGTAAAATGGCTCTATAGTGGGCAAAACGGCTCTATATTGGTTCAGTAAAATGGCTCTAAATTGGGCAAAAAGGCTCTATAGTGGGCAAAATGGCTCTTAATTGGGCAAAATGGCTCTAAATTGGTTCAGTAAAATGGCTCTAAATTGGGCAAAAAGGCTCTATAGTGAGCAAAATGGCTCTATAGTGGGCAAAATGGCTCTATAGTGGGCAAAATGGCTCTAAATTGGTTCAGTAAAATGGCTCTAAATTGGGCAAAAAGGCTCTATAGTGGGCAAAATGGCTCTATATTGGGGAAAATGGTTCTATATTGGTTCAGTAAAATGGCTCTGTAGTGGGAAAAATGGCTCTAAATTGGGCATAAAGGCTCTATATTGGGCAAAATAGTTATATTTGGCAAAAAGGCTCTATACTGGGGAAGATCACTCATTATTTGGCAAAATCACTCTGTTCAACAAGAGCAACTTATATTCAGCAAGAGCAACCTATATTCGGCAAGATCACCTTATATTCAGCACGATTGCTCTATATTTGTCATGATGGCCCTATATTCAGCTGGATCACGCTATATTCGGCAAGATTGCGCTGTATTTGGCAAGATCACCCTATATTTGCCAAAGTTGTCCTATATTCGGCAAAATGGCTCGGTATTTTGCAAGAAGGCCCTGTGTTCAGCAAGATTATTTTATATTGGGCAAAATTACCCTATATTCAGCAAGACCATTCTATACTTGGTGTAACCTATCTAAATTCAGCACTCACTCTATATTTGACTCTGCTTCTCATGGGGACAAACCCGAGCAGCTTAGCGAAGTAGAAGGCATCCCATGAGACACCAAAGAACTATTTTTTTTTTTCAGCTTGATCTTGGCTCAGTTTTTCTTTCTACAGAGAAAACTTCCCCGGGTGTCGTGATTTTGGTCGACAGCCGTTTCGTACGGGATGGCCGACATCGAAGCTAAGGCATCGGGTGTCTACTCCTCATACGCGTCTAAGTCTGGCCCATGCTGAGGCGCCAGAAACCCCCAATTATTCAGGTAATTAATTAGGGAGGGTCGAACAAACTAAGCCTTATCCAACCGTGGGGCTGCAGGAGCATTTGTAGTGTGAGATGTGACAGCAAAGAAGGACAAGAGTCACTTACCAGAATAATTTCCTTGGGTTTGTGTGTGTCAGTCACTGTGGATGAAACCAAAGAAGATGGAGAAGTCCTTTCCGGATGCCGCCTAAGCCCAACCCGTCGATGCCCCACGGAGGTTGTTCCCTACCCTCTTGCTTGCCCAGGCTTAAAAAAATATCAACCCATGGTTTGGTTTGGGAGGGGGTGGTGGGTCTTTTGGGGTCACTCACCATCCCGCAAAATCCCTGGCTTTCCAGGCATCGACAACCTCTGCGATGTTCCTCACGGTCCGGCCATCAGGCAGCTTCAGGTCATCGCTGGGGTCGCCATTGAAGTTGCCACAGGGAGCGCAGAGTCGGTTGACCAAGGAGGCCCCTACGGTCACCGTCACCTCCCCGTTGGGGCTGAAGACCACATCCATCCCCGACGTATGGGAGACGGTGATGTTCCCCGCCACCGCGCTCAAGGAGATGGCATCGGACACCGCAGTTGGAAGGCGGGTGAAAAGACCATTCACCTGCAGCGAGGCAAAACGCCAAAAATGGGTTAAAAATATCCAAGACCGCCCCGTAAAAATAGTACGGCACAAAGTTATCGTTGGGTTGAACGCCTAAGAGCGACAAAGGGAAGAGGAGATAAATCCCACCCCAATTCCACGTCTTAATTGAATTACTCGACTTGCTCATCCGCAAGGGTTGCCCGTCCCCTACCTCGACTTACCCACACCTCCATGTTGTTATTCACAGTGATGAAAGCTTCGCGGAAGAAGATGAAGACGGCCACGGCAGCCGGGATGCTGTCATCCCGGCACTCGCTGACATCCACCACCACCTTGAACCAGTTGGGCGACTGCTCGTCGCAAAGGGCGGCGACTTTGTAGGTGCCGCTGGCCAGGAGCTTTCCACCGGCGCCGTCAAACGTGGTCAAGGTGGCCCCCGGGGAGACCCGGCACTGACCTTCCCGCCTGACGCACTGCTGTACCCCGTCCCGCGTGGCACAGACCTCGTCCGGCGGACACCGTATGTCCTCACAAACGAGTCCCTGGGAGAGGTGGCAATTGCATTTCTTGGAGCAGTTGCTGGAGATGATGGTCTCGCCCGCCTGGAAAGGAAAGGCTCAGAGGTTAATCCACATGGACAGCGTCTCCAAATTTGGGGAGGAATTTCCCACCTTCAAGCAGGGAAGAAATCCCAGAGAGAGGAAGAAAAACCATGAGGTGGATTTGGTGGAATTTGTGAAACTCAGTGGACTGATTGTCCTTTTTCCCCTGGTCCAGCACAGCAAAATGCGCATTTTAGGATGTTATTAACTGCATTATTTTAGACATGTGTCCTTAAAATGAAGTCGCAACCCACCTCATTGAAGGTCGAGTCCCAAAACCGGTTACATTGACTAAGCGGGACAACCAACCTCATCAAAGACGGAATCCCCAAACCCAGTCCATCATCTAGATGGGACAACCAACCTCACCAAATGAGTCCCCAAACCTGTTGCATCATCTAGATGGGACAGCCTACCTCACTGAAGATTGAGACCCAAAGTTAGTTGCATCAACTCAATGGGACGACCCAACTCCTCATCAAAGATTGAGGCCACAAACCAGTTCCATCAATGGGATGACCCAACTCCTCATCAAAGATTGAGGCCACAAACCAGTTCCATCAATGGGATGACCCAACTCCTCATCAAAGATTGAGGCCACAAACCAGTTCCATCATCTAGTTAGGACAACCCACCTCATTAGAAGACCGAATTGCCAAACCAGTTGCATCACCCAGATGGGACAACACACCCCACATTCCTTCCTCAACCTGATTTCCACCAAAACTGCCTCGGTGGTCAACCTTACCTTGAAATACCGTCCCTGGTGCATGCAGCCGCACTGCTCCAGGGACACGCAGGCTTCTCCATCGAAGAGGTAACCGTCATCGCACTGGCAGCCCTCAAAGCACGTCCAGCTACATGGGGCTGGCACGGATAGGCTGGCGCAGGTGAAGTCACAGGTACGGGTGCAGAGCTCATAGTGACTATGCGGCGGGCAGGAGAGGGCTGGAAAAAGAAAAAAAAAAAGAGAGAAGTACCATTATTACCCCCCCAAAAAATTATGACCATTTTTCCCGCACCCAGTGGAGCATCCCCATGGCTGACCAATGGTCTTGGGCATCTCTGATGGCTCCAAAAGGTGTTAAGCCAATTGAATCCCGCTTTTAACATCCAAGTTAAAGCATCTGTGTAGCACTAAGCACCTCGAGGCAAAGTAGAGGGATGTCCATCTCGAACTCATTGGAGTTTTGGAGGTGGGAAGCTGGAATTTCTTTCTTCCAGGGGGTTTTGCGTGGGAAATAGGTGATTGAAGCCCCAAATTGAGCTTTTCAGGGGGAGGTTTAAAAATAATTTCTGGGCTATTTGATAGATTTTGGGAGGGAGTTAAGCAAAAAGCAGCCTTGAGTGATATTACACAGGTCATTCGTATGTCGTCTTGGTCCAGACAGTGAAGGCGAGTTTGCCTCAAAAGCAGGAAATTGCAAGCGTGGCAAAAGTGGAGGATTTTTTTCAGGGGGAAAAACGTGACTTTGGAGGAAAACAGGAGCTGAAGTGGCTCCACGGAGTTTATTCCGGAGCACTTACGGCAAAAAGTGGTCGTTCTCCACCTGCTGATCTCGGCCCCAGCGGCTTGGCAAGCGGCGACGTAGGCTTGGAGGCTTTGGCACAGGATGTCCTGCGCGCCGTTGGCGGCGCAGACGTCATGGACGCAATGGTTGAAATACTCCACCGGGCTCACCCGTGGGTGACAAGACCCAAAAGGTCCCGCCGGATCCCGGATGAGCCCACAGGAATCGCCGGCGCCGTAGGGAGCGGCGTCGGCGGCGTCGCACGCGGGGCAAGCCTTGCCGTGGCAGCCGTCGGTACACGCTCGGTCCTTCACCGGCGTCTTCCAGGAGGTGACGAATTCCTCGGTGCTCTGCGCCAGGGAACCGCCGGGCAGCTGGAAATCGTCACCGGGGTCCCCGTTGTAGTTGCCCCCCAGTCCGCACACGCGACCCCGGTAGGAGTCGGGGATGGTGACGAGGAGGTAGGTGGCTGCGTTGTAGAGGAGCCGGAGCCCGGCAGCCGACTGGAGGACGACGTTGTTGCCTTCTTGGCCGATCCGTAGCTTCTTGTCCTCCGTCACCAGCGGCAGCGTGTAGCGCTCCCCGTCCACCTGGGATGGGCACAAAGGATGGGGAGGGGTTTGCACGCACGCGTGCGCCAGGGAGGTTTGGCACGCACGCGCGCACCGGGGGATGTCGCACCGATGGATAGGAATGTCCCAAATTCTGGGTCGAGGGATTTTCCACACATGCACCGGTGGATTTTGCACTGACGGACATGGACATCCCAAATTCTGGATCCGGGGATTTTCCACGCACGCACCGGCGGATTTTGCACGCGCACACCAGGGGATGTCGCACCGACAGACACGGGCGTCCCAAATTCTGGATTGGGGGATTTTCCACGCACACACCAGCGGATTTTGCACACGCGCACCAGGGGATGTCGCACCAGCGGACACAGACATCCCAAATTCTGGAACGGGGGATTTTCCACGCACCCACCAGTGGATTTTGCACGCGTGCACCAGGGGATGTCGCACCGATGGATAGGAATGTCCCAAATTCTGGGTCAGGGGATTTTCCACGCATGCACCGGTGGATTTTGCACCGACGGATTTTGCACCGACGGACATGGACGTCCCAAATTCTGGATCGGGGGATTTTTCACGCACGCACCGGTGGATTTTGCACGCGCACACCAGGGGATGTCGCACCGACAGACACGGGCGTCCCAAATTCTGGATTGGGGGATTTTCCACGCACACACCGGCGGATTTTGCACACGCGCACCAGGGGATGTCGCACCAGCGGACACAGACATCCCGAATTCTGGATCGGCGGATTTTGCACGCATGCACCGGGCAAGTTTGCATGCGCGCACCGGGCGATTTTGCATGCACACATGCACCGAAGGATTTTGGACACGAGGGATTTTGCACAGATGACCGCGCCGAGGGATTTCGCCCGCGCGAGACCCCTCCCAACTTACCGTCACCTCCCACTTCTTTCCCCTCTCCATGCCGACCGTGTACCCGTGGATGGAGATGACCACCTTCTTCATCAGCGCCACGTTACCCCGGCCGCCCACGTCGTGCTCCAAAACCACCGAAAAATTCGTCAGCCGCCGCTCCGGCTTGCAGACCCGTGCCAAGACGTAGGTGCAGGAGCCCTGGAGGTCGAAGGCTCTCCCGTCGAACGTCACGTAGTGCGGGTCGCCGGAGACCACCAACCGCCCGTAACCGGCGGGGTAACACCCCAGCACCCCGTCCTCTACTCGACACTCCTCGTGGGCGCTGCAGAAGACCTCCTCGCACTCCACCGCCCCGTTGGCTTTGCAACGGCACCTCTCCCGGCACGAGGCGTAGAAATCCTCCCCCTTCTTGTAGTAGCGGTCCCGGTGCTCGCAACCGCACTCGCCCGCCGGCACGCATTCGTCGCCGCTGAGGACGAAGCCCCCGTCGCAGAAGCAACCTTCGGTGCACGGCACCGATGCGCAGCCCTCGGGGGGGACGGCTCGGACCCGGCACGTGGCCGGGCAGCTGCTGCCGCAGAGCTCGTAGTGAGAATGAGGGGGGCAGGAGGGACCTGCGTGAAACGGAGGAGAAAAATTAGGGAGCCCAGCTTGGATTTGCGGCTGGAAGCGTCAGGGTGAGTATTTCCATCGTTGCAATGGAGTTTGGGGGGGGCAGGTGCAAGCAAGTCCTTGGTGGGGGACCATCAGTATCACTCTGGAGGGTGAAGGGGATTTATTTTGCATTCCCTTTCCTTGCATTAATAAAATACGTGGAGGGCGATGGGGATTTATTTTGCATTCCCCTTCCTTACATTAATAAAATACGTGGCAGGCAATAGGGATTTATTTTGTATTCCCCTTCCTTGCACTAATAAAATATGTGGTGGGTAACAAGGATTTATTTTGTATTCCCTTTCCTTGCATTAATGAAATATGTGGAGGGCAACAAGGATTTATTTTGCATTCCCTTTCCTTGCATTAATAAAATACGTGGAGGGCGATGGGCATTTATTTTGCATTCCCCTTCCTTGCATTAATAAAATACGTGGCGGGCGATGGGGATTTATTTTGCATTCCCCTTCCTTGCATTAATAAAATACGTGGAGGGCGATGGGCATTTATTTTGCATTCCCCTTCCTTGCATTAATAAAATACGTGGCGGGCGATGGGGATTTATTTTGCATTCCCCTTCCTTGCATTAATAAAATACGTGGAGGGTGATGGGCATTTATTTTGCATTCCCCTTCCTTGCATTAATAAAATACGTGGCGGGCGATGGGGATTTATTTTGCATTCCCCTTCCTTGCATTAATAAAATACGTGGAGGGCGATGGGGATTTATTTTGCATTCCCCTTCCTTGCATTAATAAAATACGTGGCAGGCAATAGGGATTTATTTTGTATTCCCCTTCCTTGCACTAATAAAATATGTGGTGGGTAACAAGGATTTATTTTGTATTCCCTTTCCTTGCATTAATGAAATATGTGGAGGGCAACAAGGATTTATTTTGCATTCCCTTTCCTTGCATTAATAAAATACGTGGAGGGCGATGGGCATTTATTTTGCATTCCCCTTCCTTGCATTAATAAAATACGTGGCGGGCGATGGGGATTTATTTTGCATTCCCCTTCCTTGCATTAATAAAATACGTGGAGGGCGATGGGCATTTATTTTGCATTCCCCTTCCTTGCATTAATAAAATACGTGGCGGGCGATGGGGATTTATTTTGCATTCCCCTTCCTTGCATTAATAAAATACGTGGAGGGTGATGGGCATTTATTTTGCATTCCCCTTCCTTGCATTAATAAAATACGTGGCGGGCGATGGGGATTTATTTTGCATTCCCCTTCCTTGCATTAATAAAATACGTGGCGGGCGATGGGGATTTATTTTGCATTCCCCTTCCTTGCATTAATAAAATACGTGGCAGGCAATAGGGATTTATTTTGCATTCCCCTTCCTTGCATTAATAAAATACGTGGCAGGCAATAGGGATTTATTTTGCATTCCCTTTCCTTGCATGAAGGAGGAACGTGGAGGGCAATACTGATTTATTTTGCTCTATTGCATGAAGGAGGAACAAATTTTGCTTTGGAGATGAGTTGGAGGAAATTTTCCCCCCTCCGTATTTGCATCTAAACTCATCATTTGGCCTCGGGGCTGTAGAGGGAGAGGATAAAATATTTTTTTCTGGAAGGAATGGTTGAAAACGGGGCAGATAAATCCTATTTTTTCATCAGCCCAAAGCCTAGGGTGCAAATTCGAACAATTCTTGAGTGGTTGAGCATCAATATCGCTCTGAAGAGTGACGGGGACTGACTTTGCATTCCCCTTCCTTGCATCAAGGAAGAATCTGGAAGGCAATGGGGATTTATTTCACACCGTTGCGTGAAGGAAGGAATTAATTTTGCTTTGGAACCAAGTTGGAGAGGATTTCCCCACATCCATATTTGCATGTTAACTCATCGTTTGGCCTTGGCGCTGGGGAGGGAGAGGATAAGCTAATTGCATCGCAAGGCGATGTTGGACAAAAGGGCAAATAAACCCGATTTTGGAAGTGTTTTGTGTTTCCATTGGCTCTAAGCAAAGCCAAGAGCGGGCAGTTGGGCTCAAAAACTTATTTTTATGGCCAAGCGTGGGGGGTGGGGGTGGTGGGAATCCCCTTCTGGCCCCGCTCACCGCAGAAGGACGGCGTCCTCCACTGCTCCACATTGACGCCACGGCTCTGGCATTCCGTCACGTAGGCGGCGATGGCTTTGCACAAAGTGTCCCGGTGGCCTTTGTAGTGGCAGGCATCGAAAGCGCAATCCTCAAGGAAAGGCGTGGGGTCGATGACGTCATGGCAAGCCCGGAAGGGCCCCCCGGTTTTGGCGATCACCCCGCAATAGCTGTCGCCGCGGTAGAGCTCTTTCCGCTTCTCGTCGCACACCGGGCAATCCCCCACGCAACCGGCCGAGCAACCGGGGACGTCTCCCACCTTCCAGCTATCGGCCAACTGGATTTCATCCGCCGCCCGTTTACCGTCGCGCGTGATGAAGTCGTCGCCGGCGTCGCGGTTGGCGTTGCCGCAGAGGCCGCAGACGGCGCCGGCGTAGTCTTCGGGGAGGATGACGCGGGCGTAGCTGTACCAGTCGAAGCTCACCCGCATGCCAAAGGCGGTGCGGGCGAAGCCGTGGACGCCGCTGTGGTAGAGCTCGAACTGGTCCTTCTGGGTGAACGGGAGCTCCACGAAGACGCCGTTGACCTGGAGAAGGTGGAGGGGGCGGCGGTGGCACCGGTTAGCCAACGGCTCACGCAACCCGCTCGAGTTTTGGGGTGGTTTGGGGGTTTTTTTGCAAAACCTTTCGCGCGGGGAAGATTTCCGTGCAAGTGCGAATCAGTTGAGATTTGGGCATTTTTGCAAAACCCTTTGCACGGGGAGAATTTCCAGGCAAATTTGAATTAGTCAAGTTTGGGGTGGTATTGGTCAACACTTTGCGTAGGGAGAATTTCTGGACAAAACGCAAATTGCTTGAGATTTGGGGGTTTCTGCAAAACCCATGGATTTCCAGGCAAATGCAAATTACTCAGGATTTGGGTATTTCTGTAAAACCAATGCAAATCCCAAATTCAAATCAGTCGAGTTTGGGGTGGTTTTGGTCAACACTTTGCATGGGGAGAATTTCTGGACAAAACGCAAATTGCTTGAGATTTGGGGGTTTCTGCAAAACCCATGGATTTCCAGGCAAATGCAAATTACTCAGGATTTGGGTGTTTCTGTAAAACCAATGCAAATCCCTTGAGATTTGGGCATTTTTGCAAACCCCTTTGCACGGGGAGGATTTCTGGGCAAATTCAAATCAGTCGAGTTTGGGGTGTTTTAGGTCAACACTTCATATGAGGAGAATTTCCATAAAAAATGCAAATCGCTTGAGATTCAGGTGTTTCTGCAAAAACCTTTCGCATGAAGAGGATTTCCAGGCATAGGGTTCTATATTAAGTGGAAAATATTATTGTTCAGCGAGAGAAATACAGGAAAAGTTGTAGCTAACCCTTTTGTGCAACACTTTGGCTAAAACGAGGCAGGAATTGGACCTTTCCCAAATTAATTGAGTCAGTCTGCAGCTGTCAGGAAGAAAGGAAATATAAACTCAGAAAGCCTCGTGGGAGCAAAAAAAGGAAGCCGAAGACGTCAAGCAAAGTGGATGCTTTTGAATGTGGAAGTATTTTTGCTATTATTCATGGATATTTTTCACTCGCTTAGTCTGCCAGAGCGAAAATTGGCTGTTTCTAGGACACCATAAACAAATTGTAGGTTGATTTTTTTTCTTTTTTTTAATACGAACTTCTTTAAGTGTTTAAAAATAAGGTGTTTAAATCCAAACTAGCTGCTCAGGGCTCCCTCTGGAGACGGCAGACAGAAACCGATGCTTCCACAGCGGTGCGCATGAGGAAAAAAAGGGCGATTTGGGGGGAAAACATAGCAAATAAGCAGTTTAGATGCAAGCTGCACGAGGTCCTACCTTGACCTTGCGCGGATGCTCCTGGCTCATGCTGATGACGTTGCCGTAGACCTCCAACGTGACGGCTTTGGTGAAGGACACGGCTTTGCTGCCCCGGTTGTTGTTCTCCACCTTGACGGTGAAGGGGACCAGTTTGGGGTCCTGGGTGCAGAGGGCCGCGAACTGGTAGATGCAAGTCCCTTGGAAGTCGTATTTCAAGCCGTCGAAGGTCGTGTAGTGAGGGTCGCCCGTCCCGATGCAGGTAAAATACTTGTTCGCCTGGCACTTGGGGACGCCGTCAACCGTGACGCATTTCTCGTGGGCTTTGCACCCAGCCTTCTTGCAAGCCACCTTCCCCCCTGCCTCGCATCGGCACCGGCTCTGGCAACTCCCGTCCTCCCAAAATTCCTCCCTGACCTTGTAGGACCGACCGTTGTGGAAACAACCGCAGGTCTCCACCGGGACGCAGGAGTCGTTGTGGAGGACGAAGCCCTCGTTGCACCGGCAGCCGGCCGTGCACGGCTCGCCGCAGGACGCGGGGGCTTTGGGGTCGGTGCAGGTGGGGGGGCACGCCGTGCCGCAGGCTTCGAAGTGGCTGTTTTGGGGGCATTTCTGAGCTGTGGGAGAAGAAGGTCTCAAAAAAAAAGGGCAACACAAGGGATGAGCTCAGCGCTTTCCTTAGAGGGACGTCAGGCTCCTACGTTGGGTCAGTTGATGTCCAAAAGTGATTCAGACTCACCGAGACCCCGTGGACGTGGCCCTCAGGAACCTGCCCCCCATAATTTTGTGTGTTACGGACATCTGAAGTCAGATAAGGCGCATTTTGGGGTGGTTTGGCATGAAAAGAGCAACACAATCCTTCCCCAATGTTGGTTAAGTTGACGCCTACAAGCATCAACTTGGTGGGCTGGGCAGCAGCTCTCAGGCACCCGTGGCCAGATCCCTGTGTGGATCCCCTTCTTTTTCCCCCCAAAATGCTTAGGGACCCCTTCCATCTGAACTCACCGCAGCCTGCTGTGTCCTGCAGCGTCTCCTGGTCTTCACAATCATCTTGGCAGGAGGGATCTCGCCAGCTCTCAGCCCAATCCTCCACGCTGGAAGCCTGAGCTCCGTCAGAAAGTGTCACCTCGTCCTCCGAGTCCTCGTTGAAGTTGCCGCAGAGTCCACAGGTGCCCCCAAAATAACTGCTGGGCACCGCCACCATTATGGCCCAGTCTTCATCGTAGGTCACCTGCAGCCCAAAATCCGTTTGCAGGATGGTCCGACCCTCGTTTTGGGAGATCTGGATCTTCCCCGCTTCCAGGGTGGCTGGTAGGTTGGTGGGTTTGTTGTTGACCTTGGGGGAAAGGAGAAAAAGAAGGATTAAATCTCATCGGGGGGTGGCTTTGCTGAGAGTTCACAACCCCCAAAAAGCATCTAGGTACAGTCAGAAAGAGAAATTTCTTTCAGGAAGAAGCAATTATCAGCATAAACCAGCCATTTTGCTGTAGATACGCAATAGGCTTTAGCGGGAAAAGATCAAAACCCAAATGTGTCATGGGAAAACCATCTCCTTCAAATTCTGAGCTTAAAATCTCGTTTATGTTAAGACCACTGAACTCTACGGCTGGGAGAAACCTCGTCTAACCTTGTAAAATGGACTTTCGGCTCGCTTAGACTCCCTTTTTGTGGTAGATCTCCATGGCTAGCACACCCCATGGATAAATCCAGGCTTACAGTAGAGTTGCACCCTTAAAATTGCCTTTTCCTTGATGCTAACCAAAAAGCAAGCATGCTTTAATTAAAGACACCTCGAGTCGTGTGCAAAGTACCCTCTCCTTTGCCACGTCTTGATTTGTAACACAAAATTTCCCAATACTCCGTGGTTTCTGTGCTTCTCCTCATTTTTTAATTTCAGCCTCGCCCGCCACAATGTTTTATCCGCTTCCACTTGGCACAAAAGGCTTTCTCCAGAATAACGCTGCCACGGCCTGGAAAAACCTACCTGGATTTTACCTCCCTCTCCGATGTGGATGGAGATGTTGTAGGAGTACACGTAGATGTGGGTCAACCACTCCTTCAAATCGCCTTCGCTCTTCTTCTCCTCCACGACGAACGGCACCAGGGTGGGATCGTTGCCGCAATACTTGGCGATGGTGTAGGTGCAACCGCCCCGGATGTCCACGGTCATCCCGTCGAAGGTGTGGTATTGCAGGGACTGCGACCCCATGCAGGTTCCCATGTAGTCGTGCACGCACACCGCCTCCCCCTTCTCCATCTTGCACGTCTCCTTCGCGCGGCATTGGACGAGCTGGCAGGGATCTGGAAAAAAATCACACAATGATTATTTGGACATCTGGGTTGATCGCTTGAGGCTCTTTTCATTGACTGTTTAATTACAGATAATTTATAGATTAAAATTTATCCCGGGTGGGTTTAGCCACCTTAAGCTTAGACTTGGAACATCTGGATTGATCGCTTGAGGCTCCTTTCATTGATTGTTTAATTACAGCTGATTGATTTACTGATTAAAATTTATCCCGGGTGGGTTTATCCACCTTAAGCTTAGACTTGAACATCTGGGTTGATCACTTGAGGCTCCTTTCATTGACTGTTTAATTACAGATGATTGATTTACAGATAATTTATAGATTAAAATTTATCCTGGGTGGGTTTAGCCACCTTAAGCTTAGACTTGGAACATCTGGATTGATCACTTGAGGCTCCTTTCATTGATTGTTTAATTACAGCTGATTGATTTACTGATTAAAATTTATCCTGGGTGGGTTTATCCACCTTAAGCTTAGACTTGAACATCTGGGCTGATCGCTTGAGGCTCCTTTCATTGACTGTTTAATTACAGATGATTTATTTACAGATAATTTATAGATTAAAATTTATCCTGGGTGGGTTTAGCCACCTTAAGCTTAGACTTGAACATCTTGGTTGAACACTTGAAGCTCCTTTCATTGATTGTTTAATTATAGATTATTTCTTTATAGGTTATTGATAGATGCTATATTTATAGAAGTAATAGCCTTTCCTAAAATGGGCCAAAGCCATGTTGGATTAATTACCCCCTTTTAGACCCGCCTATCCTTGTGCTCCACGACAAAATCTTGAGTTTCAGCTCAAAACAGCTAATTTTAGATACTTTTCTAGATGCGAGCTCCGCGTTTATCAGCTACAGAGATGGAAAGGGGATGTTATAGGCACCCGGCTCGGAGGACAAAATTTTGACTCCTAAAAATGCGTGGGTTTGCCTTGCAGGAGGGAAGCAAAAAGGGGGTTAAAGGGGCTGGAGGTGGCCACGGGACACTCACCGCTGTCGCAAACAGCCGCCGACCCGTAGGCTTTTTGCTCCCGAATCCCTACGCTGAGCAATCCAAAGGGAGACGTCTTGTGCTCCACCGTATGGACGGCAAAATGACCGCCCAAACTCTGCCCGGCCCACGAGTAATCGGTGCCCGGGACAGGTTTCCACGCGACGTTTCTCAACGGCGTTTTGTTGAGCATCAACCCGGATGTCTCCGAGGTTTTGGCGATCAGCAGGGCGTAATTATCGTAACCCTCCAGGGCAAAGATTTTGTAGGAGTGGCAGTAGCTGGAGACATCTGGGATGGTCATAAAAAACGGGTCGTAAAAGATGGCATCTTTATTACCTCCGTCGGCAAAAAAAATGACCTGGATGCCAGCGTTGGCAGAGAGGTACAAGGTATTTAAGGCTTGGAGTCCGTAGAGCGTTGACCGGCTGGGCCGTAGCTCCCGAACGGACTTGGTCACCCCGTGTTGAGACTCCACTCGCGTCGGCTGGGAGGTGGAGACGTAGACGATGTCAGACTGAGTCTCGAAAGGCAACGGCGGCACGATGAAGGTGGTGCCCCAGCTGGAAAGAGGTTGGAGCTGCTCCACCAAATGGTCGCAGTGGGCGAACCTGGCCAAGCAAGTGTGGCCAGTGAAGACGGCTACGGGTTTTTGCGCCACGATCCTCGTGCCGGACATATCAGATGGGCTTTGGAGCTGGGCTGCTTGGAAGGGCTCCAGTCTGATGGAGAGAACTGAGCCCCGGGGGTAAGACCGGCCTTGGTAGGTCACCGCGGCTTTGAGGTGGACGTCAACCACGGTGGGCTCGTCCCAGGCGGCCACCACGAACTCGCCATAGCGGTCGGTGCCCACGTTGGGTGTCACGACATGGTACTCTGTGCCCCAGTTGTGCACCGGGTAGACCACGGCTGAGTCAACCGAGGTGGGTTTCTCATTGACCATCACCAAGGAGATGGCGTTGTTGGCCCTCACCACCACGGTGTTGTCAAAGGTTTTACTTCCCACCATCTCCGCTTGAGGTGGGACCTTCACCAGGATGGTTTGGCCTGTGGTCACCTGCACCGTCATCCTCAAGCCCGGCTTCTTCATGGAGATGGTGACAGACGTGAAGGGCGAATAACCTGTGATGAGCAGCTTGAAGTCGCTGTTGAGGGTCTGCTGCAAACCGTTTTGCATGTAGGCCACCACAAAGTCTTCCCCCAGGTGATGTGGAGCCGACGCAGCGACGTTGAGCAAGTAAAAAACACCTAGAAAAGCCCGAGGAAGAGGAGAATTTGCCATCAGTGCCTTCATCATCCATAAAGTCGGATTGGGCAACCCTAGCTGGGGACCAAGACTCAAGTTGGGGTTGAGGTGGCACCCGATTTAATCTTGGAGGATAAGGAATAGCGATGTGGTGGGCTATTGATTTGACGGGATATTGTTTTGGAGAAATAACCATTTTAGTAAACATTGATTTGATGGACTCTTGATTTGATGGACTCTTGATTTGATGGACTATTGATTTGATGGGATATTATTTTGGAGAAATAACCATTTTAATTAACATTGATTTGATGGACTCTTGATTTGATGGACTCTTGATTTGATGGACTATTTGATGGACTCTTGATTTGATGGACTCTTGATTTGGTGGACTCTTGATTTGGTGGACTATTGATTTGATGGGATATTATTTTGGAGAAATAACCATTTTAATTAACATTGATTTGATGGACTTTTGATTTGACGGACTCTTGATTTGATGGACTATTTGATGGACTCTTGATTTGATGGACTCTTGATTTGGTGGACTATTGATTTGATGGGATATTATTTTGGAGAAACAACCATTTTAATTAACATTGATTTGATGGACTTTTGATTTGACGGACTCTTGATTTGATGGACTATTTGATGGACTCTTGATTTGATGGACTCTTGATTTGGTGGACTATTGATTTGATGGGATATTATTTTGGAGAAACAACCATTTTAATTAACATTGATTTGATGGGCTATTGATTTGATGGACTATTGATTTGATGGGATATTATTTTGGAGAAATAACCATTTTAATTAACATTGATTTGATGGACTTTTGATTTGATGGACTCTTGATTTGATGGACTATTGATTTGATGGGATATTATTTTGGAGAAACAACCATTTTAATTAACATTGATTTGATGGGCTATTGATTTGACGGACTCTTGATTTGATGGACTATTTGATGGACTCTTGATTTGATGGACTCTTGATTTGGTGGACTCTTGATTTGGTGGACTATTGATTTGATGGGATATTATTTTGGAGAAACAACCATTTTAATTAACATTGATTTGATGGACTTTTGATTTGGTGGACTCTTGATTTGGTGGACTATTGATTTGATGGGATATTATTTTGGAGAAATAACCATTTTAATTAACATTGATTTGACGGACTCTTGATTTGATGGACTATTTGACGGACTTGATTTGATGGCTTATCAAGTTGGAGAAATACGGTCTGTCAATTTGAAAAAATATTGAATTGAAGAAATTATTTTGAAGCAGTATCGATGGAGAGGACTATCAATTTGAAGAAATAGCAATTTGAAGAAATAGCAATTAATTCCCCGGGCAAAAGATGAGCTTTTGGGGTGCGAAATATGGCCTCTTGGACTGGAAAAATCTTATTTTGAGGCAATTCATGTTTTTTGGGGGGTGAATTTTACAGGTTATGATGCATTTCTCCATCCTGTTTGAACTCACCCCATAACACGACGGTCCAGACCCGCAGAGGCACGTCAACTTTTCCCCGGCCCGGGTTGCCATCCATGGCTGCATGAAGGTAAGAAAAAGATCAAATTCTCTGCTTTGTTTTTTTTTTTTTCTTAAAATTGCATTTCTGTTTGCCCATGGCCCAAAATTCTGAGGTTTATTGCACTTGCACATGTCCCAAAATTTAACATTTTATTCCATTCGAATTCGCACGCATCCCCCCAAAATCTGTGGGTTTTGCCCTTGCACTCATCCACAAAGTAAGTGTTTTATTGCACTTGCCCCAAAATTCTAGTTTTTGCACTCACACTCACCCCCCAAAATCTGTTTTTTTCACTCATACTCATCCCCAGAGTCATTATTTTATTGCACTTACACCTGTCCCCAAATCTGCTTTTTTGGGGGACATTTACACGTGTCCTCCCCCATCCAAGGACCGCCCCCCCCCCCCATCACTTCACATCTCCATGGAAACCGACCCAGGATAATAGATTTGGGTCCTCAAATTTTTAAAAAATTCAACTCCCCTCTGAGCATATTTGCTTTTTCCCCCTTTCCTCCCTCTTTTTTACCTGTTTCCCCACTTCCTCCCCTTTTCCCTTTTTTCCTTTTCCCTCTTTTCCTTTTTACCCTTTCCTCTCTTTTTCTTCCCCCCTTTCCTCCTTTTTCCCATTTTCCCTTTTCCCCCCTTTTCCCTTGTTTATTTTGCCCTATTTTTCCCTTTTCTCTCTTTTCCCCCAAATCCCCTCTTTTTCTCCTTTTTCCTTTTCCCATTCTTCCCCCTTTTCCCCTATTTCCCTTGTTTATTTTGCCCCATTTTTCCCTTTTCTCTCTTTCCCCCCAAATCCCCTTTTTCCCCCAAATCCCCTTTTTCTCCTTTTCCTCCTTTTTCCCTTTCCCATTCTTCCCCTTTTTCCCTATTTCCCTTGTTTATTTTTTGCCCCATTTTTCCCTTTTCTCTCTTCCCCTCCCAAATCCCCTCTTTTTTCTCTTTTTCCTACTTTTTCCTTTTCCCTTTCTTCCCTCTTTTTCCCTTTCCTCCCCTTTTCCCCTCTTTTTCTTCCCCTTCCTCCCCATTTCCCCCCCCAGTATCCCCCCAGAAATGGTCAAATTCAGCTACTACCATGAAAAAAACCAAGGCTGGGGGGATATTTGAGGAATTTCCAGACGTACTTTCACACTTCACGCTCTTTTCTGGAAAGAAATATATTTATTTTTATATATATTTAACCTTACCTGCCTCTGGTTTTTATCCGGGCCCCAAAATCTCTGGTTTTGTCCTCAAATCCTCGATGCAAATGCCAAAAGCAACGCCGGGGCAGGCGACTGCTGCTTCTCCCTTTATAATTTTTTGCAGAAAAGGGGAAAAAAAAAAAGACAAATACAGACAGCCCCAGGGGACCGACCCACCCAGCGCTTTGACATCATTTTTGGCGAGAAAAAAAGGTGAAAATGGGGAGGAAAACATTGTTTTGATTAAAGCTGGGCCAGGGGTTGATGCAAATGGCAAAAAAGGTCTGAATTACTAAATAGGGATTTTTTTATTTTTTGCCGGTGTGGTTGAAATTGCCCCAAAATTACAAGCGGGGGCGAGGGGTACAAAAGGGTGGGGATATTTTTCTGCAGAAATGGGGTGCGTTAATGGGCCAAAAAAAGGCAAAATAAAGGAAAAAGAGGGGGAGGAGGGAGGGTTTTTTTCAAAAAAAGTCCCTTTTGGGGGATGACGAATAGGGCCGGGGTGGGGGGGGGGGGGGTGAGGTTGTGTGTTGTGTTGTGTCGGAGCGTGTTGTGGGTGCGACATTTTGGGGGTGTTTGTGCCAAATTGTGTGTTGTGTCGTGTCGGAGCGTGTTGTGGGTGTGACATTTTGGGGGTGTTTGTGCCAAATTGTGTGTTGTGTGTGTTGTGTTGTGTCGGAGTGTGTTGTGGGTGTGACATTTTGGGGGTGTTTGTGCCAAGTTGTGTGTGTTGTGTCATGTAAGAGCATGGGGGGGGGGTGTTGTGTGTTGTGCGTTTGTGTGTTGTGCACATGCGTGCACACCTCGTGTGCGTTGTGTTGTGTTGCACATGTGTGTTGTGTTGCGCATGTGTTGTGTTGCACATGTGTGTTGTGTTGCGCATGTGTTGTGTTGCACATATGTGTTGTGTTGCGCATGTGTTGTGTTGCACACGTGTTGCGTGGTATGCAGATGTGCGTTGTGCACATGTGGCCACGCGTAGCAAGCGTTGCATTGTGTTGCACACATGTTGTGCACGCCGTGTGCACACCTAGTGAGTGTCGAGTGTTAAGTTGCACACATAGGTTGCGCACGTGGTCACACCTAGTGTGCCCTCCTAGGCTGTGTTGACGTGTTGTGTTGCACGTGTGTTGTGTGTAGCGCACATATGTGCACACTTTGTGTGTGTTGAGTGTTGTGT
Source organism: Haliaeetus albicilla (assembly GCF_947461875.1). Classification (NCBI taxonomy): domain Eukaryota; kingdom Metazoa; phylum Chordata; class Aves; order Accipitriformes; family Accipitridae; genus Haliaeetus; species Haliaeetus albicilla. The sequence continues at coordinate 529,088 of NC_091513.1, forward strand.
TGCACACGTGTTGCGTTGCACACGTGTTGCGTGGTGTGCAAATGTGTGTTGTGCACATGCACACACCTAGTGTGCGTTGTGTTGTGTTGTTGCACGCACGTGATGTGTGTAGTGCACGTGTGTGCACACCTAGTGTGTTGACATGTGTTGCACATGTGTCATGTGTAGTGCATGCGTGTTGAGAGTTGTGTTGCACGCACGTGTTGTGTGTAGTGCACGTGTGCGTTGACGTGCAAAGGTGTGTCATGGACATTAGCGTGTAGCGTGTTGTGTGTGCACGCGTGTTCTGCTGCGCACACTAGCGTGTTGTGGGCACCCCAAGTGTCGTGTGCAGCGTGCACGTGTCGTGCACTTGTGCGTTGTGCAAAAACACTTTCTCTTTAGGGAAAAAAATTCCCCTTTATGGAAAAATATTCCTCTTTAGGGAAAAAATCCCAAATTTGTGGGGTTTTAGGTGATTTTTTTTCCCGTAAAATTTGTATTTTTTGCCAAAATTAGTCACTTGGGCTCTTGGTGCAATCCTGACCTCACATCCCTACAGGAAAATGCCCATAAATGGGAGAAAAAATCCAGGATTATTACAAATAAAATGATCCCAGAGCATTTGGAAATAGTTTTTTGGCATTGTCTGCAAAAGAGGGAGAAAAAATCATAAATGCATGACACAGAGTACAAGAAATTATTAAGTTGTGCATGGAGCACAAAAAAATCATGCACACCGGCAAAAAACATATTTCATGCACATAGAGTGCAAAAAAATCATAAATCTGTGCTCATAGAGGGCAAAAAATGATAAATTTATGCACACAGAGGGCAAAACCCAGCCATTTGTGCACACAGAGGGAAAAAAAATCATAAATTCGTGCAAGCAGAAAGCAAAACTTCATAAATCTGTACAGCTCAAATAAAAAAAATCATAAATTCACACACACAGAGGCAAAAAACCCATAAATATATGCACAGAGTGAAAAAAGTAATGAATTCATGCACAGAGGGCAATAAATCATAAATTTGTGCACACAGACATAAAAAAATCATAAACGCACGGAGAGATGTAAAAAAATCATAAATTTGTGCCCACAGAGCACAAAAAAAATCACAAATTCATGAAGAGACGGGCAAAAAAAAAATCATAAATTTATGCCCATAGAGCGCAAAAAAAATCACAAATTCATGAAGAGACGGGCAAAGAAAATCATAAATTTATGCCTGCAGAGGGCAAAAAGTCATAAAAGCATGCGTGATGTTAAAAAAAAATAAATCATAAATTCATGGACACAGAGGGCAATAAATCATTAATTTGTGTATACAGACAACCGCCCCATATATTCGTGTATGCAAAAGGCTAAAAATCATAAATTCATGCACATACAGTGCAAAAAAAAAATAAATTAATGCACAAAGAGGCCAAAAAAAAAAATGAATTGATGCACGCCTGGTCCAAAACCTCCTCAAAGCGCACGGCCACGCGTGAGAAATGAAGACGACGCAGGAGCCGCCATGTCTCAGCTGCAATTTTATTGCTCCCGTATCCCAATTTTATCGCTCGACGCGTCCCGCTGGGCGACCTCGTCCTCCGCGTGTGACGGGGGATGATGGGGACGGGGACGACGGGGACGGTCCTTCCGCCTCGGACGCTTTGATTTATCTGCGGGGAGAAACCAAGAACTCAAGAGGAGGAAACGCTTTTCCGAGCAATTCTCAAATTCTCCCTTTTTTTTTTTCTTTTTTTAGGTTTCCACCCCAAAACCCCAACCTACAACCAGCAGTTGTTGCTGTTGGCGACCTCGGGCACCTCCGTGGGGACACCTGTCACCTTAAAGTTATCGACTTGGAAGACCCAACGCCCTGGGACGTTGACGTTGGAGGTCTTGGTGATGTTGATGATGGCATCAGTCTGGGAGCCAGGGATGTTGTAGAAATTGGTTTCATCTCCGCTGTTGAAGCCGGCCTGGAAAAGGGGTCAAAATGGAGGATTCAGAGGGTTAAACCCACCCAGGAGTGGGACAACCTCTTACTGTTGGCGGTGGTGTCCCCAAAAAAACCGTTACGAGCCAACCTCCAATCTTCAGGGAACCTGGTGGTGTCCCCCCAAAATGTTACGGGCCAACCTCCGATCTTCAACATTCTCGTCACCAAAAAGTGTCGGGGCCAACCTCCGACCTTTGGTGAACCTGATGTCATCCCCAAAACCACGACAGGCCAACCTCCTACCTTCGGCAAACCTCGCGTTGTCCTCCCAAAAATGTCACGGGCCGATCTCTGACCTTCATCATCTTTGTCCCCAGAAGACGATATGGGACAACCTCCTACTATGAGTGAACCTGGTGTTTTCCCCCCAAAATATTGTGGCTCACCATCCTAGCATTGACATTGTTGTCCCCCAAAATGGTAGAGGACGACTTCCAGTCTCGGATGAACTTGGTGGCGTCCCCCAAAACCATTATGGGCCAACCTATCTTCGGTATCGTCTTCTACCAAAAAAATTACGGGCCAAAGTCCTACCTGCAGTGTTTTTTTCCCCAAAAATGTTGTGGGCCAAAGTCCTTCCTTCAGCAAATCTGGTGTTATCTCAAAAAAACATTACCGGTCAACGTCCTCCCCCATTCCTCAGCTTGTCCCTTTTCCCTCTGCTTTTTCCTTCAACCCCACGTACGTGGGCCGGGGTGCCTCCGAGACCTGTTTCAGCGTCACCGTCACTTGCCGCCCCGGTAGTCCACTGGATATCCCAATAGTTGAGGATGATGAAGGACGTCTTGGTGTCGGTGGTCAGGATGGCTTGGAAGGTGTTGCCCTGCAAAAAGGAAGGAGGAGATGACACTGTCAGTGGTGGGATGAGCAGGTAGGGATGGGATTTGACCCTGAGGGCTGCACGGGGGTGTAGACTTTTTGCCCGGAGCTGTGCAAGGAAGCTCTCTTGGTGAGGTATGGCCCAATCAGGTTGGTTTTTTGGTTTCTACCTTCAGACGAGTACTTTTGGTGCTCTACCACAACCTCTTTCTCGGCATGAGGTGGCCAGAGGAACAGTGTAGTGGAAAAACTGGCTTTCAACACAGAAAAAAAATGTGAATTAATTGGGGAGTAAAAGTTTGGATGTGATGTCTGGATGACTAAGGGTAGTTGGGGAGCTCCATGGGGTTTGTGTATCCATGCAGGGCTGGCAGGTAGGACAGAGGGACCAGAGGACACACGCTCACCTCCAAAGTCACGAAGGCACATGAATGGGTGGCAAGGACCAGTGGCTGGGTCATGAAGGCCAACGAATGGGTCGTGAAGGCCAGGAACGGAACGTGAAGGCCAAGAAAGAGGTCACAAACGCCATCAAATAGGTTGTAAAGCCAACAAATGGGTCATGAGACCAACAAATAGATTGCAAAGGCCAACAAGTGGGTCGTGAAGGTCAACGAGTGGGTCATGAAGGCCAATGAGTGGGTCACAAAGGTCAACGAGTGGGTCGTGAAGGCCAACAAGTGGGTCGTGAAGGCCAACGAGTGGGTCGTGAAGGCCAACGAATGGAATGTAAGGCCAACAAAAGGGTTGCAGGGCCAGCAAATGGGTCATAAGGACAAGAAGTGGGTCACGAAAGCCAATGAGCAGGTCATAAGGCCAACACATGGGTTGCGAGAGCAAACGAATGGGTTGCGAAGGTCAACCAATTGAGCACCTGCAGCGGAGCTCTGGTTTCGGCTTCTCTAGATCTTCAGCCACCGAATCGGTGATGGATTTGAGGCCATGATTCGCTTTGCTCTCCAAAACGCACCCACCTGTGGCCACGTGCTTGTCTCTGCACCGAGTCAGGGCGGGATTAACTAATTTTTCATGCGTGTGACCTTATCTGGCCATCAAGTCATGACCGTGGCCCTTACCTTATTGGTGGTAGAGCCGTAGTAGGCCACGTGGTCCCAGGTGGCCACGAAAGCCCACGTGGCCGTGTAAGGGATCTCGGGGAAGTATTGGTTGATGTCCTTGGTGATGCGTGCCAGCAGCGTCGGGTCAGTGGTCTCTCGGTAGAAGACATCCCCTCCCCTCACGTTGTCCACGTCCGCCCAATATGGGGCCACGAAGGTGCGTCCATCGGCCAGGGGGAAGGGGTCGGGGGTGTATTGGTTGACCCGGGTGTCGAAGGAAATGACACCGTTGTTGTTCACCTGCAAAAGACACCGGGTCAAGCCCAGGGTGGCAGCAACCTATGTTGGAACCCTATCACGGGGTCAACGCCTTGACTTGGTTGTGGTACCCTGGAGATGGACACGGGATGCAGATGTGGTCTCACCACTGACTTCTGCATTTCTACGACCATATCGGAGGTGTTTAGGTCGTTATTGCATCTACAGCTCTGGCAAAACGAGGGGTGGGGTATAACAACCTCAACTTGGCCATGGACCTCCCAACCACTGCTCCGGAAGGGCGTGGTTCTCCTCCCAAGACCCACCAACCATACGAGGATGCTTTGATGCACCAGAAAAAAAACAACCAACAAAAAAACCTGCTATTAAGGCAACCACGTCAACCCCATGGACGGATAGATTTTTGTTGAGGGGCAAGTGACAAAATGGACTGGAAAAGGGAGCAAAAAAAACCCCAAAAGGGGAGTGAAATCGGAAAATGGAGAGACACGCAAGGAAGAAGTGGAATTTTGGCTCACGTACGTAAAGGGATCGGTACTCCTTGCCGTAGAAGGTGAAGGGCACGGCGAGGGAGACCTTCTTTGATGACCCATCGTCAAGTTTGGGGTTCTTCTGGTCGTGCTGCTCCGGACCGTAGGGGTAGAGCAGGGATGCTGCGGGAAGGCAGAGGCTGAGGTATTGGGGACCTCATGCATTTTGGGGTGAAGCCTGCCAGATTTGGGATTCCTGATTTTAAACGGGACCGCTTTGCACCAAATTACCTAAAAATGGCGTTGACTTCTCTTGGGTGCCCAACGGTTGGGGTGACAGCGGGGCTGAAGGGAATTGCCCCATGGGAATTGCACAGGGTACAGATTTGAGGACAAACGGGGCAAAAAATAGAATGTTTGATTTTCATATACCCACGACGTAGCCACGAGGAAGCTCTGCTCCCTTCCCGCTTCCCAAACTAAACGACGCCATTTTGGGTGGAAATAGCATGTATTAATGCAAGACCCTGCACCCCAAATACCCACCTTTTTCTTGCGCCGGTTGGACGTTCATCACAGCTCCTGGAAAAGAGATGGGAGGCAGAATATTAACCCAGGAACAACCATCGCCCGTGAGTTTTCCATCTAGCAGCATCCTCAGAAAAAAACTGTATTTTTTTAAAATTTTTTTTTTTTTTTCAAACCTACCTAACATCAGGAGCAGGAAAGCGACAGAGGGCTTCATCCCAGCTCTTGCAAAATTGTCAAAAATCTGTAAAAATTAAAAAAACCCCAAACAAACACCCAACAAACTGATGAAGCAGCCCAACGATGTTCCGGAGGTGAAAGGGTTCTCATTAAAATACCACCCGACCTCTTTTTACGGCATTTTTGCCCCATGCCGTGCTGGGGTTGAATTATTTTGACCATTTTTTAAAGAAGTGCATGCCTAGGAAAGTTTTTCTTTTCATTGCTGACCGAAAGTTGGGAAAAAAACAGATTTCCCGAGTGTATTTTAACCCTTTTTTGCCTCAACCTGGGGACCGAACCCAGGGGTCTTGCCTATGGGAATCACCCCCCGGAGCAAAGCTAGGCATAAATTGGAGGGGTTTTGGTAAAAAAAAAAACCCAAAAAAACCAAAAAAACCCACCTAGGTGTTTTCCTGGCTGGAAAAAGAGAAACTGAGGCAGGATAGAGGATGCACGATGCGAACGAGGTGATTTGCTGAGCACCCACGTGCGCATTTTGCAGAACAAACTCGGGATCTGGAGCAGGACAATCCTTTGCACTGAATTTTTTTTTTTTTTCCAGGAAAATTTCTGCTCGATTCGTGCGATTTTAAGCCAATTGAAGGGAGAGCGACTGCTCGCATCCGTGCAATTTAAGCAATTTCAAGCGAGAGGGTTTAAGGGAGCGACGGATGCTCGCAGCGGGGATAAAAATCTCTTACCTCGGTATCTCGCTGCGTCCCGATTTCCCTGGGAAAAAGTGGGAAGAGGAGAAAAGAGACACCGACACGAGCTCAGCCACCAAAAAATGGGTTTTCTGTTGCATCCTGCCCCTTCTTTTAACACGCAGCCCTCCTGCCCGCCCTCCGCCACGAAAAAAAAACCAAAACCCACCCCGTAAACACGGTGGAATCCTCCAACTTTCTGCCTATTAAAGCAAAGCGGATCCGTAATCCCCTCGAGGTTTCCGAAAAAGAAGATTTCGGGACACGGGAGACATTTGGCTCCTCCTGTTTCTTTTTTGGGGTTTTTTTTAACCCAGATAAGGTTTTGGCAAGGAGACATGCAGTTCCCAGGAATTCCCATAAGGGGAATAATTTCTGATGAATCTCCGAAAAAAAATAAAAAAACCCAGTTCCCCCCCCCTCGATCCCCCTGGAGGGAGCAAAAAGGGGGTCACTGGGCAAAACGTGTTTTGTGGGTGCGTCGTTTCCAGGGGGGGTTGATGAAATTTTGGGGGGGTCTCAGGGGTGGGGGGGGAAGAGTGAAAAGCTCGGAAGGGTGCTGGGGACGGCGTGCGGGCGGCAGGATTTATTCAGCTGGAGGCATTTGCAGCAGCAAAGGAATATTCAATAAGATTAGTGGGGATGGTTGTGGGTCCTGCACCCGTCGCAATGTCCCCTGTGGGTCCTGCACCCATCGCAACATCTCGTATGGATCCTGCACCCATCACAATTTTCCCTGTGGATCCTGCACCCATCAGAATGTCTCCTGTGGGTCCTGCACCCGTTGCAATGTCTCCTGTGGGTCCTGCACCCATTCTGACATCTTGTGTGGGTCCTGCACCCATCACAATGTCCCCTGTGGGTCCTGCACCAGTTGCAATGTCCCCTGTGGGTCCTGAACCCATCACAATGTCCCCTGTGGGTCCTGCACCAGTTGCAATGTCCCCTGTGGGTCCTGAACCCATTGCAATGTCTCCTGTGGGTCCTGCACCCATTCCAACAACTTGTCTGGGTCCTGCACCCATCGCAATGTCTCCTGTGGTTCCTGCACCCATTGCAACATCTTTTCTGGATCCTGCACCCATTGCAACATCCCCTGTGGGTCCTGCACCCATTGCAACATGTTGTATGGGTCCTGCACTCATCACAATTTCCCCTGTGGATCCTGCACCCATCAGAATGTCTCCTGTGGGTCCTGCACCCATGCAACATCCCCTGTGGGTCCTGCACCCGTCGCAATGTCCCCTGTGGGTCCTGCACCCATTCTGACATCTTGTATGGGTCCTGCACCCATTGCAATGTCTCCTGTGGGTCCTGCACCCATTGCAACATCTTGTCTGGGTCCTGCACCCATTGCAACATCCCCTGTGGGTCCTGCACCCATTGCAACATCCCCTGTGGGTCCTGCACTCATCACAATTTCCCCTGTGGATCCTGCACCCATCAGAATGTCTCCTGTGGGTCCTGCACCCATGCAACATCCCCTGTGGGTCCTGCACCCGTCGCAATGTCCCCTGTGGGTCCTGCACCCATTCTGACATCTTGTCTGGGTCCTGCACCCATTGCAACATCTTGTCTGGGTCCTGCACCCATTGCAACATCCCCTGTGGGTCCTGCACTCATCACAATTTCCCCTGTGGATCCTGCACCCATCAGAATGTCTCCTGTGGGTCCTGCACCCATGCAATGTCCCCTGTGGATCCTGCACCCATTCCAACATCTCGTATGGGTCCTGCACCCGTTGCAATGTCCCCTGCGGGTCCTGCACCCGTTGCAATGCCCCCTGTGGGTCCTGCACCCATTCTGACATCTTGTATGGGTCCTGCACCCATCACAATGTCCCCTGTGGGTCCTGCACCTGTTGCAATGTGTTCTGTGGGTCCTGCACCCATCACAATGTCTCATATGGATCCTGCACCCATCGCAACATCCCCTGTGGGTCCTGCACCATTCGCAATGTGTCCTGTGGGTCCTGCACCCATTCCGACATCTTGGATGGGTCCTGCACCCATTGCAACATCCTCAGCAGCCTTTTTGCAAGGAGAACGTCGCAGGCGAAGGAGACCAGCTGCACGTTTTCAAGTCCTGGCTCCCCAACGTGCACCAGAATCTCCAATTCTTTGGAACTCCGGGGCAGTTTCATAACCTGACCTCCTTGGGTCGTGCCAAGGCTTGGCAGTCCCTACCCCGTCCCATTCCACGAGATTCTGCTGAATCAGCTGAAATCAGCCCTTTTCGGAGCCAATTCCTTCTCCTGCTGCTCTCAGGGGGAGCTCTGCAAGGAGATTCTCAGGAAAACGCTGATAAGCCCCGTCTGGTTATAAAAAGGGAGAGTTTGGGACCAACCCTGCAGTTTTTTCTTCATCCATCCTCACGTGTCCATGGGCTTCGAGGAGAGACGCTGATCGGAGCCTGCCGGTAAGCGATGTGGGGTTGGGAAGGGTTTTCCTTTCCTTTTTTTTTTTTTCATTTTTTTTAATTGCATTTTACCTCATCCTTTCGGGCGTGAGCCCAGCTATGTCCCATCTAAGCAAAACAAGGTGTTGGTGATGCCTTCACCCACCAAGCAGGAGTCCCAGGTGGGTTAAATTGACTACAAAATTATTTTTAAAATTTTTTTAATCCCTCCCAAGCCCGGAGAGAGATGATTTAGATAAAACCCATCTTGTAAATCCCCGTTGGGTGCAACAACTTGGGTGGGAAACCCAACAGACGTTGAGCGACGGTTGGGGATTGGCAGCTCTGAGAACGTCCAAAAAGTGGAAGGAAGGGTTGTCCATGCTATTTGGCCCCTTTTTGACCCAAATTTGGGTGATTTTTGTGGGGGGAGATTTCATCCTCGGGAAGTTTTGTGGAAGGTGTTGATGGGAACGATGGGGTCGTTGAGGTGGCATCAAGAAGGGGGTTGAAGGGATTGTTGGGTTGGATACAGGGACAACTGGGGGGTCATTGGGTTGGGGGGGGGCGTCAAGCAGGATTCGACCCCAAGCGAGTTGCGAGAAATTTCCATCGGGTAGAAAAAAGTCTTTTTGGGCCAGTTTTGGGTCAAGTGGGGGGGAAAAAAAAGTACATTTTCTTTTTTGGGGTGGTTTTGGTGTTTTTTTCCAGCGATGGCGATGGGCAGGATGTGGCGGCTCCCGGCTTGGCTGGCTCTCTTCTGTGGTGAGCAACAACCCAACCCTATTCCCCTCAAAAAAAAAACAACCAAAAAACCCACAAACCACAAAAAAACCTTAATTTCCTGGGTTTGGGGGGTATTTTAGGGCTTTCTACCTGCAGGTTTCTGCAGCAAAAAGTCTTTATTCCCTTTTTTTGGGAGGGGGTCAGAAAATATCCTTTATTCCCTCATTTCCCCCAGCAGAAAGATTTTATTACCTCTTTGCCTCTTCACCAAAAATCTCTCATCCACTGTTTTTCGTTTGGTTTTTTTTCCTACAAAGAAATCCTTATCACCGGCTTTTTTTTTTTTAATAGCAAAGAGCCCTTATCACCCTTTTTTTTTCCTCAAGAGGAAAAAAAAAGGGGGTGATAAGGGGAAAAAGCCCTTATTTACTCATTTTTTAAAGAAAAAAACCCACTTGTTCTCTGTTTGTTTGGGGGTTTTTTTGAGGTTAAAAAATTTATTACCTGTTTGGGTGTTTTTTTCCAGGAAAAAAATGCCGTATACACTCAGGCTTTCTTTTAGAGAGGGAAAAAGCTCTTATCGCCTCTCTCTCTCCTTTTTTTTTTTTTTTTTTTTTAGGAAAAAGCTCTTTTATTTGTTCTTATTTTAAGAAAAAAGACTTTATTGACCTGGTTTTCGTTTGGTTTGGGTTTTTTTTTCCCTCGGGGGAAAAAAAGCCCTTATCTTATTTGGGCTTTTTGGCCACAAAAATGTCTTTATTCCCTGTGTCTTTCAAAAAAAAAAAAAGCCCTTACTCCCTCTCCCCTCCCCCCCCAAGTCATTATTACCTGTTTTCTTTCACCCAAATGCCCCATTACCAGTTCTTTTTCACCAAAAAGCCCTTATTACCTTTTTTTTTTTTTCTTTTCAGGAAAAAAAACACTTATCACAATTGCCTTACAGGAAAAAAGCCCCTTATCACCTTTTTGGGGGGCAGAAAAAATCCTATTTTTTCACCAACCCCCCACTCTCACCTCTCTGTTTCTCAGCAAAAAACCCCTTTTAGCTCCTTTTCTTTCAGAAAAACAACCTGATTTATTTTTTCTTCCAGCAAAAAAGCCCCTTTTACCCATTTTTATTTCTAGCCAAACTTCATTATTCTGTTTTTCAACAAAGTGCCCTTATTCCCTGTTTTCTTTAAGGGAAAAAAGTGCTCAAATTAGCTGTTTTTACCAAAACAGCCCTTATTACCTGGGATTTTTTTTCAGAAAAAACCCTTATCACCTGCTTTTTCTTTTCTTTTTTTTTTTTAATCAAAGAGCCCTTATCACCTTTTTCCCCAGCAGAAGCCCTAATTTCCTTTTTTTTTTTCACCAAAAAGTCCATGTTACCTATTTGGTTTTGAGCATAAAGTTCTTATTCCCAGGTTTGGGAATATTTTTAAAAAAAAAAAAAAAACAAACCAATACTTCTCACCAGTTCATGATACAAAATGCCATTATTCCCTGTTGTTTGGGTTGATTTTTTTTAAATTATTGTAAAATAAAGAAGGTGTCGTGGTTTTTTTGTTTGTTTTTTTTAGGAAACAGCCACACACCTGGCTGTGTTTTTTCTTAAAAAAAAAAATTTTTTTTTTAAAAGCCCTTATTACCTTCTTTTATTGGTTTTGTTTGCTTTTTTAAAGAAAAAACCTTACTGCCTAGGAGTTTTTCATCAAAAAGCCCTTAAAACCTGTTTTGTTTTCACCAAGAATCCCTTATTACTTATTTTCTTTTCAGAAAAAGCCCATATTCCCCATTCTTTTTCAGCAAAAGACTCTTATTTTTATTTCCCTCAGCAACAAAAGCCCTTACTACCTGTATTTTAGGAATTTTTACTGCAAGTTTCTACAGCAAAAAAAAAAGGTTTATTTCCAGTGGAGCGTTTTCAGGATTTTCTACTGCAATTTCTGCATCCAAAAAAACCCTTTTCCATCCTTTTTTTTTACCATTGGAACTTTCTGCAGGTTTCTTCTGCAAAATGCCCCTTTTCCTGATTTTTATTTTTTGGGCCTTTCTATTGTTATTTCTACAATAAAACAGCTTTATTATATGCTTAAAAAAACCACACACACACTCACAAAAAAAAACCCCAAAACCCAAACCTCACACTTTCTATCACAATTTCTGCAGCAAAACACTTTTATTCCCCATTTTTATTTTTCAAGACTTTCTAACTGTACATTTCTGCAAGGAAAAAAAATCCAGCCTTATTCCCTCATTTCTAATTTTCAGAAACTTCCGTTGCCATTTCTGCAGCAAGATTTATTTCCTCGTTTCTTCAGAACTTTCTCCTGTGCATTTCTGCGGGAAAAAAAAAAAAAAAAAAGCTATTCCCTTTTTTTTTTTTTTTCCCAGAACGTTTTACAGCAGGTTTTTTTAGCCCCAACCCCCTCATTCCTTGTTTTTTGCCAAACTTCCTATTGCACGTTTCTAAAAAAAACCAAAACCAAATCAAATTTCTTGATTTGGGTTGGGGTTTTTTTGGCCGAAATTTCTACTATAATTTCTGCAGCCAAAAAAAAACCCCCCAAAACCACCCCGACCCCTATTTTCCCTTCTTTTCCCAGGTTTTTCCACCGCAACTTTCCGCGGCAAGGAATTCCTCACCGCCTTCCCGCAGAACAACGATGAAGGCATCTCGCCCGACCTCCAGCTCATCTTCACGGCTCACGGTGCCTCCACCCAGGTGACGGTGATGGCGCACGGTGACGCCTTCACCCGCACCGTCACCCTTGGCAAAGCCGAAACGCTTTCCGTCCACGTCCCCGGCCACGTGGAGATTGTCGGCACCCAGATTTCGAATAAAGTCATCTCCGTTCAGTCCACCGAGGAGATCTCCGTGGTCTCCGTCAGCGCCAAAAAGCACACCATGGGGGCCACCGCCGTTTTGCCCGTAGAGAGTTTGGGCCACCGATACTACCTGGTGACGCCGGAGGACAACAGGCCGGACGGCGTCAAGCAGTTCGTGGTGGTGGCCGGGAAGACTCCGGCCAGAATCTCCATCAACGTCAAAGGCCAATTTTATTACAACGAGAGGAATTACACCCCCGGGTCCACCCTCCGCATCTTCTTACACCCCTACCACAGCTTCCAACTCCAAAGCAGCTACGATTTATCCGGCACCAAGATCACGTCGGACAACGCCGTGGCGGTCCTCAGCGGACACAGCTGCGCCAAGGTTCACACCGCCTGCGATTACGTGGTTGAGCAGCTTCTGCCGGTCGCCGCCTGGGGGAACGTCTACGTCGTCCCCCCCAACCCCTTGCAGAAGAACATGGACTTCGTCTACGTCGTGGCAGCCGAGAAAGCCTCCATCACCTACAACACGGGTACTTCGGCTGCCACCAAGGACATCGCCGCCGGGGAGGTCCACAAGTTCAACGTTAACCAAAATTTGTTTTTTTATGTGAGTGCTTCGGCTCCGATTCAGGTGGTTTTCTTCTTCACCGGTGCCCATACCGGCTTGATTGGGCAAGACCCCTTCCTACTCAACATCCCACCCGTCTCCACCTACTGCACGTCCTACTGGGTCAGCAGCTTGGATGACTACGAGAACCACGTGGTCCTCATCGCCCATAACGCGGATGCCAACGCCGTCACCCTCAACCAGAAGATGGACAGTACCATCTCCTGGCAAGCGATTCCCGGCACAGACTTCTCCTGGGCCGCTGTCACCATGAACAAGCCAGGAGAAATCCGGAGTGTCGAGCACCGGTGGGCACCCTTTGGGGTCCTTGTCTTCGGCTTCCAAAATTACGCCGGTTATGGCCTCACCGGTCTTTGCGCCGCGAGTAAGTAGGGCCAACGCATGGTTGCATCTTGCCAATGGCTGGGTCTTCTCCGTGGTCGCCATCCATGGGTGGTTTTTTATTTTTCTCTTTTTCTGCAGCTTCTGCTCCACATTCCTGTGAAGATGAGGGCTGCGGGAGCTATGAGATAGTGGAGACGGAACTAAGGTACATCCAAGAAACTGCCTCGACCTGCTGGGCCAGCGGCGATCCCCACTACCAAACCTTTGATGGGAAAGCCTTTGATTTCATGGGCACGTGCACCTACACCTTGACCAAGACCTGTGATTCGGATCCCACCCTGCCCGTCTTCAACGTCGAGGCCAGAAATCAACAGAGGGGTAACCCAAAAGTCTCCTACATCGACTCCGTGACCGTCTATGCCTATGATGTTACCGTCACCGTGGTCAGGTCTGAGAATGGGATCGTGAGGGTATGCAAGAAAAATAATTATCAAATCCAAATCAATGTTATGGTATTTCACTGGAATAATGTATTTAACCATGATCTTAAGGGTCTTTCCCAACCTAAATGATTCTATGATTTGTCATGCATGAGTCGATGACGCTACTGCGTGGTCACCTCTTGCAAGAAGACGCCTCAAAGCTCAAAAAAATCCATTTTTTTTTTCCCCCATGTTTGATGCTGTTTGTTTTTCACATTGTGTTTTTTTTTTCTCCTCCAGGTGAACAACCATCGCTCCCACCTCCCCATCTCCCTCGCCCAAGGGAAACTCCACCTGCAGCAGAAGGGCAAGTCCGTGGTGATTAAAACCGACTTCGGGCTGAAGATCCTCTACAACTGGGATGACCACATGGTGGTGAAGCTCCCCAGCACGCTCTTCGGCAAAGTGTGCGGGCTGTGCGGCAACAGCAACGGCAAAGCCTTCGATGATGCCCTCATGCCCGATGGCAACCTGGCGGAGAACGCTGTGGAGCTGGGCCGGAGCTGGAAGGTCCCCAAGAGCCACCGCTGCTGGGACAGCTGTAGCGGAGACTGCAGACGTTGCCGATGGGTCGAAGAGGCGAAGTACGTCGGGGAGACGTCGTGCGGGTTGCTCACCCAACGCTCGGGGCCTTTCGCGCGCTGCCACGCCGCCATCAGCCCCAAGGTCTACCAGAAAAACTGCATCTACGACCTCTGCATGAATGACGGGCTCCACCTCAAGCTGTGCCAAGCCCTCAAAGCCTACGCGGATGACTGCCAGGAGGAAGGAATCACCATTTCTGACTGGAGGACGCTGGCGCGTTGTCGTGAGTAGCTCCTGGTTGGCAGAAAATCCTCTCCCTGGGTGGGCAGGGGGCCGCGACCTTAATTAAGGTGGGTGTGATTAAGGGGTGATGGGATGGGAATGAGGAGAAAACAGGTGCAAAAGGGAAATTACATCATCGGGAGGGTTTGTTTCTTCTTAACGCTGTCAAGCAAGGTGGGGCCAGCTCATTTTTGAATCAGGCTGCACAAAGCTGGGCCTGAAAGGGCTCGGGGTTCCAAGCATCGTAGACTCATGGGAAAAGGTTATTGCAGCAAGTCCAAGCAGAAAGCCCAGGAAATCCAGGAAGACTCCAGAAAGTCTATGTGGAAAGTCTGTGTAGAAACTCCAGAAAGTCCAAGTCCCAAAACTCCGTGCAGAAAGTCTGTGCAGACTCCCCAAAACCTCTGCTGAAAGGTCAGAAAGTCCATTCAGAAGGTCCACAATGTCCTTTGAGACTCCCAAAAGTCTCTGCTGAAAGTCCATGTGGGCTCCAGAAGCATGTCCATGCAGAAGGTGCAGGGAGTCCATGGAGGCTCCCTGAAATCCATGCAGAAGGTCCAGAAAGTCATGGTGACCCCAAAATCCCACTAGACAGGCCAGTAAATCCAAGTCCCCAAAGTCTCTGCAGAAAATCCATTCAGAAGGGACAGAGAGGCCATGGAGACTCCCCAAAGTCTCTGCTGAAAGTCTGGGGAGTCCATGCAGGCTTCAGAAACTCTGTGCAGAAAGTCCAAGTCCCGAAAGTCCAAGTCCCGAAAGTCCAAGTCCCGAAACTCTAAGTCCCAAAAGTCCATGCAGAAAGTCCATGGGGACTCCCAAAAGTCCAGGTAGATAATCCAGGGAGTCCATGCAGACCTCAGAAGGTCCGCGCAGAAAATCCAGAAAGTCCACGACGACTCTCCAAAGTACACGTAAAACTCCAGAAAGCCCCCACAGGTTTTCTTAGCGCTCAGCCGCACCTTCTTACGGCTGAGGAGCTTTCTCTCCACCGTGACCGCGGTGTCCTGTCCCTTCCACAGCTCTCCTCTGCCCGAAGAACAGCAATTACACCGCCTGCGGCACCGCCTGCCCCGCCACCTGCAACAACGGCGCGATGCCCGCCGACTGCGCCGCCTCCGCCTGCGTGGAGACCTGCCAGTGCCAGGAGGGCTTCGTGTTCGACCACGACGAGTGCATCCCCCAAGGCGAGTGCGGCTGCGTCTACGAAGGTCTCCTCCACGGCCTCCACGAAGAGTTTTGGGGGGACAGCACCTGCACCAAACGCTGTGTCTGCGACGCGGAATCCCGGAGGGCCGTGTGCCGTTCGGCCGGCTGCCATGCCGAGGAAGAGTGCCGGGTGGAGGACGGCATCCAGGGTTGCTATCCCAAGAAATACGGGACCTGCGCAGCGACCGGTGCCACCCACTACGAGAGCTTTGATGGTGGGAAGTTCATCTTCCAGGGCACGTGCATGTACCAGTTTGCTGGGTTGTGCCAGAAGAACCAAGGTTTGGTGGACTTCCAGGTGCTGGTGCAGAACGGCCGCCAGGACAATGAACTTCTGGCCTCCATTGCTCTCGTGATGGTCAAAGTCTACGGCAAAACCATTGTGATCAGCCAGGAACACCCCGGCAAAATCACGGTGAGTTTAGCAAATGTTTCTTTACCTAATCTCCACGTTCTTCACTTTCTGCTCCTCACCCCAACCTCCTTGTCCCATTTCTTCTCTTCCACCCTCGCTCCTCTATTTTTTTTGTCTGTATTGGGTAATGCTGAATATTTTTCTCCAACTATGCCGCCGAGATCCAGAGCTACCAGGTCTGTTTCCCCCACGTTAATCAAGATGAGATTTAATCCCCTAAATAGAAGGATCTCCACCTGAAGCGGGAGATTGGTGCGTGATATAAGCCGTGGAGCCTCAGGCAGCATTCACGTCAAAGCTGGCGGGCAGCTGTACTTGGCGCAGATGATTCAATCCAAAAAATCTTCGTCTGCATGATTTGGGTGCTTCGGCTGGAGCCCAAATGGCAGGTGGCGTGAAAAGACAATTTGCCTTTACTGTTGGATACCAAATTTTGGTTGTTTTTTTTCACTTTTGTCCCCAGATCAGTGACCGGTTGGTCAACCTACCATATTACCAGAAAGATAGGAAGATCTCCGTCTACAGAGATGGGCAGGAAGCGGTGGTAGAGACAGACTTTGGCCTCACTGTCACCTACGACTGGCAAAGCCGAGTCACCACGTCAGTGCCCAGCACTTACGCCAACACCCTGTGCGGCCTCTGCGGGAACTACAACGGGAAGGCAGGTGACGAGATGATGACGAAGAACGGCCAAGTGACGTCAAACCCCGACGCCTTCGGACGCAGCTGGAAGGTGACCGACGTCCCAGGTTGCGTGGAGCTGTCGAAGGTGGAATGTCCTGCCATGGCAGTGGCCCTGCAGCGCCAGGAGGTCTTGAAGTTGGGTTGTGGGATCATTCCGCAAGTGGATGGACCCTTCGTAGCTTGCCACGCTCACGTAGACGCCAACAAATACTTCCAAAACTGCGTGCATGATTTTTGCCTCTTTCCGCACCAAGAAGAAGTGATATGCCGGATCATCGCCCGTTATGCCGCTGCCTGCCAGGCTGCCGGCGTGATCATTGGGAAGTGGAGGACAGACGATTTCTGCAGTAAGTTGGGCTAATTGGAGGGGTTTCTGCTTCGTGAGGGGTCACGAGCGTCAAAGGGAACCCCATTCCTGGGCCAAACCCATGTGGGGATGAAGCAGAGGTCCAACCTAGACTTTGGGTGCTTTATCCCACCCAAACTCTAGGTTGGTTCCATCATCTCTGTTTACAGCCAATGCCCAGAAACCCTTCCAGGGAACAAGATGTCTCATCTGGCTACGACGGGTCGAATAATTTAGCCCCAATAATCACCAATCCCTTTGCATTGAGTAAAAACGAGAGGGAGGGCTAATTGCCTGGATTGCTTAGAGGGCAAACCGCAGGAGATGAACCAAAAATATCTAAATTAGGGGCGAGGGACCCGCCCGGGAAGTCAACTGGGGACCCAGTGTGGGAGCGATTCTGTCACTTGAGGGAATGTCCTTATTTCCTTGATGATAATGGGGAGAACCAGGTGATTCGGGGGCTAAAATCCCCACCTCCAAAGGGTTGACATGTCCCTTATGGACACCCCTTCCCTCATCATGTCCACAAGGAGGAAAAGATGAGATTTAACCATGAAGCGATTGGGTCAACCAAGATCTACATCTGGCGAACCTCATGACCAGGCGCAACGGCATCCCGAATTGCAGGGAAATTGCTCCTAACGAATCTCCTTGTCTCGTGGCAGGTCCTTCGTGTCCTGCGAACAGCCACTACGAGATCTGCTCCCAGAGCTGCGGCCAGACCTGCAGCAGCATCTACGTCCCGGTGAAGTGCTCAGAGCAGTGCAGGGAGGGCTGCGTGTGCGACGACGGCTTTGTGCTCAGCGGCGACGAGTGCGTCCCCATGTCCCGGTGCGGGTGCCTCCACCAGGGCTTCTACTACAAGGCGACAGAGACCTTCTTCTCCGCCAAGCAGGAGAAATGTCAGTGCCAGGCTGGCGGCATGGTCAACTGCCAAGAAATTTCTTGCCCTGCAGGCAGCGAAGGCAAACTCGTCGATGGCGTCTTCCAATGCCAACCCACCGCTCCCAGGGCCTGCGTAGCCACCGGTGACCGCAACTATCTCTCCTTCGATGGGTTGGCTTTCAACATCTCGGGCACCTGCTCCTACGTCCTCACAAAGACCTGCGGCGGTGACAGCGTCGAACCATTTGTCGTGAAAATCGAGAAGGACGGCCGGCAGAAGAGGAAGGCCTCCGGCATCCAAGCGTTGTCCGTCGAAGTCTACGGGCTCACGTTGACCTTGACACGAGGCAAGAAGGGAGATGTCATGGTAAGGTGGTACTTGGTCATCCGTCTCTTTCCGGGCCCAAACGTGCTGGTGACAAAGTCTGTGGGGTGCAATCCCTATTTTGGGTTGCAGTCCCTATTTTGAGTTGCAATCCCTATTTTGGGGTGCAATCCCTGTTTTGGGGTGCAGTCCCTATTTTGAGTTGCAATCCCTATTTTGGGTTGCAAGCCCTATTTTGGGGTGCAATCCCTGTTTCGGGTTGCAATCCCTATTTTGGGGTGCAGTCCCTATTTTGAGTTGCAATCCCTATTTTGGGTTGCAATCCCTATTTTGAGTTGCAATCCCTATTTTGAGTTGCAATCCCTATTTTGGGTTGCAGTCCCTATTTTGGGTTGCAATCCCTATTTTGAGTTGCAATCCCTATTTTAGGTTGCAATCCCTATTTTGAGTTGCAGTCCCTATTTTGAGTTGCAATCCCTATTTTAGGTTGCAATCCCTATTTTGAGTTGCAGTCCCTATTTTGAGTTGCAATCCCTGTTTTGGGGTGCAATCCCTGTTTTGGGTTGCAATCCCTATTTTGAGTTGCAATCCCTATTTTGGGGTGCAGTCCCTATTTTGAGTTGCAATCCCTATTTTGGGTTGCAAGCCCTGTTTTGGGTTGCAAGCCCTATTTTGGGTTGCAAGCCCTATTTTGAGTTGCAAGTCCTGTTTCATGTTATAATCCCTATTTTGCGGTGCAATCCCTCTTTTGGGCTGCAATCCCTATTTTGGGTTGACTTTGCCATGAGGCGAGAGGGACATGGTCCCTGCCCACGTGGGGCGGTCCACCTCTTTTAGGGTATGAACGTGCTGATGTCAAAGTCTTTGGGCTCGTGTTGACCTTGACACGCGGCGAGAGGGGACCTGTCACAGTCAAGTCTGTGCTTTGTGCTCCATCTCGGTTTTGAGGGCCAACATTTTGGTGGCAACATCTACGGGCTGCTGTTGACCTTGGTGTGAGGCAACAAGGGACCTGTCACGGTGGATCGTGACGCACAGCCGTACCGCTTTTTGGTTGCAAGCATGTTGGTGTCAAAGTCTACAGGCTCACGTTGACTCTGGCATGAAGCAAGAGCTGCGCCGTCACAGTGAGGCCATGTTTTGTGGGCCACCTTTTTTGGGGTGTGAGCAGGGGAGCCCAAAAAATCAGTTTTCCTTGATGGAGGGAAGATCTCACCTCTATCTCCAAGGCAAAGCCCTGCTCATCCCCACTTTGCCTTCCAGTTTCAAGGTGGGAGCCATAAATTCATTAAAAGGTTGGTTGGAAGGTGTTTCCCCCAATATTTTTTTGCTCCTGCCTCCGTAGTCTTCTCCTTGTAGCATCCTTGAGGCTCATTGGAGGATTTCTCTCTCTCGGACCCAGGTGGACTCCATACTCCACCACCTCCCGGCCATCCTGAGCAAGGGACGGGTCCAGGTGCACCAACACGGGACGGGCGTCCTTCTCCAGACCGACTTCGGCCTTCTCATACGTTATGACCTCCACCACTACGTGGCAGTGACAGTCCCGCAGACCTACCAGGGCCACCTTTGCGGGCTCTGTGGCAACTACAACGGGCAACCAAAGGACGATTTCCGCCTCCCCAGTGGCCAACAGGCCGCCAATGCCATGGTCTTTGGTTCTGCCTGGAAAACGTCCGATGCGTCCTGCAGTGAGGAGTGCCCCAAGGACCAGTGCCCCGTCTGCACAGAGGAGAGGAAGGTAGTCCTCCAGGAACCCAACTACTGCGGCATCCTCACGTTGCCGAAGGGTCCCTTTGACTCCTGCCACAACCTCATCAAGCCAGACCTATATTTCCAAGCCTGCCTCCACGATCTTTGCCTCACCGGAGGGGACACCCGTGTCCTCTGCCAGAGCATCCAGAGCTACGCCGCTGCTTGCCAAGACGCCGGCGGCGTCATCGCGGCTTGGAGAAGACCGTCCTTCTGCCGTAAGTTGGGGCATCGCGGGTGGGAGACGTCCTTCATGGCCGGGAAGTCACATCTTGTTGGGATTAACTGAAAAACAGGCAGGGCTTCATAATTTATTTCTAAGGGACGCTGGGGTCGGATGTCTGCGCTGACCACCCTCGATGGGTGGGGTGATGCAAATGGTGCTGTTGGGTTGGGAGGATGATGATGGCATGAAAATCCTTGCACCCGGGAAAAGCCAATGCAAGGGGGGGGGCATTTTCATTGACGCTGGGGATAAATGAGAAAAGCCAACGCGAGCACCAACCGGGTGTGTTTTCATCCACGGTTTGGGCAAGCAGGAGAAACCAACGTAAGTGCCAAACGGGTGGGTTTTCATCAGCATTTTGGGCAAGTGGGAAAAGCCAACAGAAGCACCAAACAGGTGCATTTTTGTTGGTATGGGGTGAAAAGCCAACGCAAGCGCCAACGGGGGGGTGAACTTTCATTGACACGGGGGGAAAAACGGGAAAAGCCAACAAAAATTCACTTTGTTGGTGCTTCTGTTGGCTTTTCCCACTTGTCCCCAACACCAAGCACCAATAGGTTGCGTTTTCACCGGCGTTGGGGCTCTGCCATCTCCTCGGGGTGCAACCCCCCTGCTCTTCCACCCAATGTTCAACCTTGGGTTGATCATCGTTCTCCTTCCAGCCCTCAGCTGCCCGGCCAACAGCAACTACTCCCTCTGCACCAACCTCTGCGTCAACAGTTGCGCAGGGCTTGTGGATTCTTCTAAATGCCCCAAAACCTGCATCGAAGGCTGCCACTGCAATAAAGGGTTCATCTTTGATGGGCAGGGCTGCATTCCCGAGGACAAATGTGGATGCTTTGTGGATGGGAAATATTATAAGGTAGGAATGTCCCGAGTTTGGGGGATTTTTTTTTAACATTTTCCTCCTGCGTGCATTGCAGCACGTTGCTCCAAAGGCGACGTGCGCATGGCCCAAAGCAGGAAAAAGAAAAAAACCAAAACCAAACAACCAACCCTCAAAATCTTCCATCTGCCAAGCGATTCTGTGGTTTCACGTGAAGAAAACTGGAGCATTTCCATCTCTTTTATCACTCAGCATAAAGGTGCTAACACAGATGTGAATACCCAGATAGTAGCAATGCTTTCCACACCTGAAGGCGCTAAATAATAATATATTTTTCCTTCAGAGGAGGTGGAAGAGGGCAAAGGGATTTTCTTTTTTCCCCTGCATTTTTTTCCTTGCAACAAAAGAAATCAATTCCTCAGCAATTCTGCATTTCACAAAGCTGCTTATTCTCGCCGGTAGACCTCAATATATTAATTTTTTTTCCCCCTTCTACATGTTTTTATGCATTTCTGTGTAACGCAGTTTGCTTTTCTAATCGCGACACTTTGCAACCTCTCGCCCCGCAGCCCCACGAGTCGGTCTGGAAGGACAACTGCCAGCAGCGTTGCACGTGTGTCCCCGGCAAAGGCTTGACATGCAGCAGCCACAGCTGCACCGATGATGAAACCTGTGAAATCCGGGATGGGATCTTGGGTTGCGTCAATCAAAGTAAGGAAAAATGGAGTTGCTTGAGTTAAAAAAAAAAGGGAGGGGTGGATCTTGGAGCTGGAGTAGATCCTGGGGCTGGTCTGGATGTTTAATTTAGAGGTGCAGGCTGAGGTGCAAACCTTACAGCAAAGGGAGATGGAGGCTACGGAGCCCGTATCCCACCCTAAGAGGGTCAGGGATGCGATGGGAAAATTTTGGAGGCCCAAAATGCTTCAGAAAAGCCACCCCTTGGCTTTGCGTTCACTCCCGTGGCCTGTTTTAACCACTCACCTTGCTCTTGAAGGATGGGTGCAATCTTGGGTAAGGACGAACCCAATCTTGACGCTTTTTTCCATGAATGGGAGGGGGGAAAAGACAACTGAAAAGGGGAAATTTGGGTTGGGCGATGGATCGTTGTGCTCTGATTTACATCTCAGAGGTGCCGATCTCCTGCCAAAGCCCAAGGGAGAGCAGAGGACGCTTGGTGGGACCTCAACACTGGTGAAGACGCTTGGTTTGTATGGTGACATGCGATGTCCTCCTCACCAAGGACTTCTCCCACGGTTTCTTCTCCTTCCAGACCCCTGCAAAGCCCTTCAGTGCCGGCCCAAGGAGAGGTGCAAGTTGAAGGGTGGCCAAGCCAAATGTGTCCCATCCCTGGTTGCCAGCTGCTGGGCTTGGGGGGATCCCCACTACCACACCTTCGACGGGCTCGATTTCGACTTCCAAGGCACTTGCACCTACACCATAGCCGAATCCTGCGGGAACGACACCAGATTGGTGCCCTTCAAGGTGGAGGGCAAGAACGACATCCGTGGTGGGGTGAAATCTGTCTCCTACGTGAGCTTGGCCAACATCAAGGTCTATGGCCAACACGTCTCCATCCACCTGAGGGAAGTGGGCAAAGTCAGGGTGAGTTGGCGTAAAATGGAGGGAAAATTGGCTTTTCCCCACCTCTTTTTTCATCCACCGCTTCCCCACCTCCTTTTTTGTCCATCTCCTCCACCACATTCAACCCCCTTCCTGCTCCATCAGGGCCACCGTTATTTTTTGGCTAAATCAATCAAACCGCAATGTGGATTTTGGGAATGTTGGGGTATGCCAGGAATACACTGCCTTGCATGGGGCAACCCGAGGTGGTCTTCTGCCCCTTTGGGAAGCCAAAATGACCAAAAGTGGCTGCAGTAGGTCTCCAAGAAACCTCAAAGCGGGTGGAACGCCCCTCTGGGAGGTTTGCGGTGGCAGCTGTCGGGTGAGGCAAAAGCGAAGCCTGACGAAGGCAGCGATGTCATGAAACTGGAGGATTTTTGCTGCACAGAGCATCTCGGCAGCCCCCCCAATGAGGTTGACTCCAAGTTCTGGATCTTGCCCGGAGGGCACGGACCTCTCGGTGGGTGTTTGCCCGCGGCGAGGTGCGCGGCGCTCACGTCTGGTTCCCCCCCACCCGCAGGTGAACGGGGTGGTGACGCTGCTCCCAGTAAGCCTGGAAGATGGCAAGGTGCAGGTCTTCCAGAGCGGGCTCCGAGCCGTGCTGGAGACAGATTTTGGGCTCCGGGTAACGTACGACTGGAACTGGCATCTGCATATCGACCTCCCCAGCAGCTACTACAAACACACTTGCGGTCTCTGCGGTAATTTCAACCTCAAGCCCGAGGACGACGTCCCCGAGAGCGGCAGCGACCTCAACACCTTGGTGGCCTGGGCCGGAGACTGGAAAGTCCTTGACGACGACGACCCGTTTTGTTGGGATTATTGCGAAGGCACCTGCCCAGTGTGCGAGGAGGAGAAAAAAGAGCTCTACGGGGGCAACCAGTACTGCGGTCTCATCAAAAAAAGCTTCCAGGGGCCCTTCAAGGCTTGTCACAACATCGTCAAGCCCCAGGAGTTCTACCGCAACTGCCTCTACGACGTCTGCATGAGCAACGGGGCAAAGAAAATCCTCTGCCAGGTGCTGGAGTCTTATGCGTCCACCTGCAAGAAGCACGGAGCCGTCGTGCATGACTGGAGGACGCCGTCGGGCTGCCGTAAGCAACGGACTTCCTCCTCGGTCTATGTGGTTTTGCAAAAAAAAAAAAAGGGGAATATCTAGCAGGGGATGATGCATGCGAAGCACTCGGTGTTATTTGCACAGGGGGGAATATCCAGCTCCGGGTTGTTGCGTGCAAAATAATCGATGCATTTGCACGGGGTAGTATCCAGCCTTGGGATGTCGCATGCAAAGTACTCGGTGCATTAACACGGTGCAATATCCAGCCCTGGAGTGTTGCACACAAAGGGCTTGATGCATTTATATGGCGCAATATCCAGGCTTGGCCACGTTGGATGCAAAATACTTGATTCATTTGCAGGGGTGAATATCCACACCTGTGTATGTTGCACGCAAAGCACTCAGTGCATTCACACAGGAGGATATCCAGCCTTGAATCTATGCAAATATCCATGCAAATCACTCTGCACATGAGCACGGGGGGGATATCCAGCCCGGGATGGTGCATGCAAGCGCTCAGCGCGTTTGCTTGGTATAAAATCTAGGCGGGATGTTGCATGCAAGGTGGTCTCCACAAAAACACGGTGCAACATCCGTCCCCGGGACGTTGCATGCAACGTGCTTAACGCATTCACACGGTGCAATATCCATCCCTGGGACGTTGCGTGCAACGTGCTTAACGCATTCACACGGTGCAATATCCATTCCCCGGGACGTTGCGTGCAAAGCGCTTGTCGCATGAACTTGCTGCTGCATCGTCCCCCCCCCTAATTACTCCATTTCCTCCCCCCGCAGCGTTGCCCTGCCCCAAAAACAGCCACTACGAAGCCTGCGGCAACGCCTGCCCGGCCACGTGCACCAACCAGGATGCGCCCGCCGCTTGCACCCAACCCTGCGTCGAAACCTGCGCCTGCAACGAGGGCTACGTCCTCAGCGGCGGCCAATGCGTGGCGGTGGCCAGCTGCGGCTGCACCCACGATGGTCATTACTACCGTCCCGGTGAAGAGTTTTGGGCCGACGAGACCTGCCAATCTCGGTGCAGGTGCGACGCCGATTTGGGCATGGTGGTGTGCAAGGAGGCCGGTTGCAAGTCGGGCGAGAGGTGCGCCGTGGTGAAGGGCGTGCGGCAGTGCGTGGCCAAGAGCCGCTCCATCTGCGTGGCCACCGGCGACCCCCATTACACCACCTTCGACGGGCGCCGCTACGATTTCATGGGCACCTGCATCTACCGGTTGGCCGGCCTCTGCTCGGACGACCCCACTCTTGTCCCCTTCACCGTCACCGTGGAGAATAACAACCGGGGCAACCGCGTGGTCTCCTACACCAAGGAGGTCACCTTGACGGTCTACAACATGACCCTCAGCCTCAGCCAGGCGCACCCCAAGAAGCTCAAGGTAGGGGAGAACGAGGTGCCGGGGAGTTGCAAGGTCATTGCGCGGCACCTGGGTGGGCTGCAAGGTCCTCGTGTGGTGTTTCGGTGGGTTGCAAGGTCATTGCATGACGTTGGGTTTGGTTGCAAGGTTGATGGATGGTGTCCCATTGGGTTGCAAACTCATTGCATGACATTTGGATGGGTTGCAAGGTCCTTGCGTGACATTTGGTTGGGTTGCAGGGTCCTTGCGTGACATTTGGATGGGTTGCAAGGTCCTTGCGTGACATTTGGTTGGGTTGTGGGTTCCTTGCGTGACATTTGGTTGGGTTGCGGGGTCCTTGCATGACATTTGCATGGGTTGCGGGGTCCTTGCATGACATTTGGATGGGTTGCAAGGTCCTTGCATGACATTTGCATGGGTTGCAGGATCCTTGCGTGACATTTGGATGGGTTGCAAGGTCCTTGCGTGACATTTGCATGGGTTGTGGGGTCCTTGCATGACATTTGGATGGGTTGCAGGGTCCTTGCGTGACATTTGGTTGGGTTGCAAACTCATTGCATGGAGTCTGGGGGGGGGGGTTGCAAGCTTGTTGCATGGTTTTCAGGTGGGCTGCAAGCTCATTGCATGATGCCTCGTTGGTTTGCAAGGTCATTGCTTGGCATCTGGCTGGATTTCAAAATTGTATGGCATACGGTTGAGTTGCAAGCTCATTGCATGGCGTCTTGGTGGGCTTCAAAGTCGTTGTGTGGCATTGTGGTGGGCTTCAAAGTCATTGCATGGTGTCTTGGTGGGCTTCAAAGTCATTGTGTGGTGTCATGGTGGGCTTCAAAGTCATTGTGTGGTGTCGTGGTGGGCTTCAAAGTCATTGCGTGGTGTCTTGGTGGGCTTCAAAGTTTTTGCATGGCGTTACGCAAACCCATGTTGCCCTTTCAGGTCAACGGGATCCTGGTGGATCTGCCCTTCAGCCATGGCAACAAGCTCCACGTCTACCTCAAGGGCTTCCACGGCTTCATCAAGACCGACTTTGACGTCATCGTCACCTTCGACTGGTACAGCTACGCCAGGGTCATCCTCCCCAACACCTACTCGGAGGCCGTCTGCGGCCTCTGTGGCAACGCCAACGGCGACCCCGAGGACGACTTCAATATGTCCAATGGGCGGCCGGCTACGGACGAAATCCAATTTGCCGACTCCTGGAAGGTGGCCGACGTCCCCGGTTGCTGGGCCGGTTGCACCGAGGATTGCAAAGTTTGCACCGAAGCGGAGAAACGTGCCTACCGGGGCAACAAACACTGCGGGTTCCTGATAAAGAAGGACGGACCCTTCAGCGCCTGCCACAGCGCCATCGACCCGGCTCCCTACTTTGACGATTGTCTCTTCGACACCTGCCTCTACAAGGGGCACCAGGAAACCGTCTGCAGCTCCATCAGCGCCTACGTCACCGCCTGCCAGAGCCAGGGCATCCGCATCAAGCCATGGCGCACTGCCGCCTTCTGCAGTACGTGGGGCTTTGGGGCAAGGGGGATCTCCTGGGGGTTGCACGAACAAAAGTGCTTGGGGTTGCACGCACGAAGGCGGTTGGGTTTGTCCGATGCTTTTTTGCTTGCACAAAGGTGCTTGGGGTCGCCCAACGTTTTTTTGCTTGTGCAAAGAGTTTGGGGTCGCACGCGCGAAGGCGGTTGGGTTTGCCCAACGTTTTTTTGCTTGCACTAAGGGTTTGGGGTCGCACGCGCTAAGGCGGTTGGGTTTGCCCGATGCTTTTTTGCTTGCGCAAAGATTTTGGGGTCGCACGCGCGAAGACGGTTGGGTTTCCCCGACACTTTTTTGCTTGCACTAAGGGTTTGGGGTCGCATGCATGAAGGCGGTTGGGTTTGCCCGATGATTTTTTGCTTGTGCAAAGGAGCTTGGGGTTGCACGCACGAAGGTGGTTGGGTTTGCCCGACGTGTTTTCGCT
Source organism: Haliaeetus albicilla (assembly GCF_947461875.1). Taxonomy (NCBI): domain Eukaryota; kingdom Metazoa; phylum Chordata; class Aves; order Accipitriformes; family Accipitridae; genus Haliaeetus; species Haliaeetus albicilla. Next base: position 555,995 of record NC_091513.1, read on the forward strand.
TGCACTAAGGGTTTGGGGTTGCACGCACGAAGGCGGTTGGGTTTGCCCAACATGTTTTCGCTTGCACAAAGGGTTTGGGGTCGCACACGTGAAGGCGATTGGGTTTGCCCGACGTTTTTTTGCTTGAGCAAAGGCGCTTGGGGTCACACTTGCGAAGGCGGTTGGGTTTGCCCGATGCTTTTTTGCTGGCACTAAAGGCTTGGGGTTGCACGGACGAAGGTGGTTGGGTTTGCCCAACGCTTTTTTGCTTGCGCAAAGGAGCTTGGGGTCACCCAACACTTTTTTTGCTTGCGCAAAGAGTTTGGGGTCGCACGCACGAAGGTGGTTGGGTTTGCCCGACGTGTTTTCGCTTGCACTAAGGGTTTGGAGTCATACGCTCAAAGGCAGTTGGGTTTGCCCGACGCTTTTTTGCTTGCACAAAGCGTTTGGGGTCACACACGTGAAGGCGGTTGGGTTTGTACACATGAAGGCTGTCTGGCTTGCACGGAGGTTTTGGGTCTTGCATGCATGAATTATTTGGGGCTTGCAAGCCAAAAGCCGGGTTTGGATGAAGTTTTTGCATGCAAGGAGGCTTTCTATTTTGCACGAGGGGCTTTAAGGGCTTCCGTGCACAAAGGTTTTGGAGCTCTGCAACCACCAGCCCCGCTGATTTCCCACCCACCCCTCCCACAGGCCCCGTCTGCCCCCCGAACCAACACTACGAACTCTGCGGCCCAGCCTGCCCGGCCACTTGCCGCGGCCAAACAGAAGCGGAGGAATGCAAAGAAGCCAAATTCTGCGCCGAAGGCTGTTTCTGCAACGAAGGTTTCCTCCTGAGCGGTGACCGCTGCGTGCCCTTGGCCGAGTGCGGTTGCTCGCACGAAGGGCGCTACTACAAAACGGGCGACGAGTTTTTCGCCTGCCCTCGTTGCAGCGAGCGTTGCGTTTGCCGGAAAAACGGGGCGGTGGAGTGCCAGCCGGCGGGTTGCGCCACCGGCGAAGTGTGCGCGGTGCAGGACGGGGTGCGGGGCTGTTACCCCGACGCGTGCGGGCGCTGCGAGGTGCTGGGTGCCGTTTCGTACAGCACTTTCGATGGGCGCCTGTTGCATTTCGCCGGCACTTGCACCTACACGTTGGCGAAGGTCAAGGATGACGATCCGGAGCATCCGCTGGTGCCCTTCACGGTGGAGGTGGAGAAGGAAGGCGGGAAGGAAGGAGCGACGTTGATCCGCCAGCTGTCGGTCACGGTGCACGGAGTCACCGTCAGCATGAGACGGGGCACCCAGTGGGAGGTGACGGTGAGTTGGGGGGTTCGGGGGTGTCAAAAAGGCTTTGGGGTGCAAAAAATGCCTTGGGGTGCAAAAAATGCTCTGGGTTGTAAGTCCGGTTTTGTGTTGCAAGCCCTATTTTGGGTTGCAAGCCCTATTTTGGGGTGCAATCCCATTTTTGGGTTGCAATCCCTATTTTGAGTTGCAAGCCCTGTTTTGAGCTGCAATCCCTGTTTTGAGTTGCAATCCCTGTTTTGGGGTGCAACCCCATTTTTGGGTTGCAAGCCCTATTTTGAGTTGCAATCCCTATTTTGGGTTGCAATCCCTGTTTCGGGTTGCAATCCCTGTTTTGGGGTGCAAGCCCTATTTTGAGTTGCAATCCCTATTTTGAGTTGCAATCCCTATTTTGGGGTGCAACCCTATTTTTGGGTTGCAATCCCTATTTTAAGTTGCAAACCCTGTTTCGGGTCGCAATCCCTATTTTGGGTTGCAATCCCATTTTTGGGTTGCAATCCCTATTTTGGGTTGCAATCCCTCTTTTGGGGTGCAATCCCATTTTTGGGTTGCAATCCCTATTTTGAGTTGCAAGCCCTGTTTTGAGCTGCAATCCCTGTTTTGAGTTGCAATCCCTGTTTTGGGGTGCAACCCCATTTTTGGGTTGCAAGCCCTATTTTGAGTTGCAATCCCTATTTTGAGTCGCAATCCCTGTTTCGGGTTGCAATCCCTGTTTTGGGGTGCAAGCCCTATTTTGAGTTGCAATCCCGATTTTGAGTTGCAATCCCTATTTTGGGTTGCAATCCCTCTTTTGGGGTGCAATCCCTATTTTAAGTTGCAAGCCCTGTTTCGGGTCGCAATCCCTATTTTGGGTCGCAATCCCTATTTTGGGTTGCAATCCCTATTTTCAGTTGCAATCCCTGTTTTGGGGTGCAACCCCATTTTTGGCTGCAATCCCTATTTTGGGTTGCAATCCCTATTTTGAGTTGCAATCCCTATTTTAAGTTGCAAGCCCTGTTTCGGGTCGCAGTCCCTATTTTGGGTTGCAATCCCATTTTTGGGTTGCAATCCCATTTTTGGGTTGCAATCCCTGTTTTGGGGTGCAACCCCATTTTTGGGTCGCAGTCCCTATTTTGGGTTGCAATCCCTATTTTGGGTTGCAATCCCTCTTTTGGGGTGCAATCCCATTTTTGGGTTGCAATCCCTATTTGGGGTTGCAAGCCCTGTTTTGAGCTGCAATCCCTATTTTGAGTTGCAATCCCTGTTTTGGGGTGCAACCTCATTTTTGGGTTGCAAGCCCTGTTTTGGGGTGCAACCCCATTTTTGGGTTGCAAGCCCTATTTTGAGTTGCAAACCCTATTTTGAGTTGCGATCCCTGTTTTGGGGTGCAACCCCATTTTTGGCTGCAATCCCTATTTTGGGTTGCAATCCCTATTTTGAGTTGCAATCCCTATTTTAAGTTGCAAGCCCTGTTTCGGGTCGCAGTCCCTATTTTGGGTTGCAATCCCATTTTTGGGTTGCAATCCCATTTTTGGGTTGCAATCCCTGTTTTGGGGTGCAACCCCATTTTTGGGTCGCAGTCCCTATTTTGGGTTGCAATCCCTATTTTGGGTTGCAATCCCTCTTTTGGGGTGCAATCCCATTTTTGGGTTGCAATCCCTATTTGGGGTTGCAAGCCCTGTTTTGAGCTGCAATCCCTATTTTGAGTTGCAATCCTTGTTTTGGGTTGCAATCCGTCTTTTGGGCTGCAATCCCTGTTTTGGGTTGCAATCCCTATTTTGAGCTGCAATCCCTATTTTGAGTTGCGATCCCTGTTTTGGGGTGCAACCCCAGTTTTGGGTTGCGATCCCTATTTTGAGTTGCAATCCCTATTTCGAGTTGCAATCCCTGTTTTGGGGTGCAACCCCATTTTTGGGTTGCAACCCCATTTTTGGCTGCAATCCCTATTTTGGGTTGCAAGCCCTGTTTTGAGTTGCAATCCCTCTTGGGGTGCAAGCCCTATTTTGGGTTGCAAGCCCTGTTTCGGGTTGCAATCCCTATTTTGGGTTGCAATCCTTGTTTTGGGTTGCAATCCGTCTTTTGGGCTGCAGTCCCTGTTTTGGGTTGCAATCCCTATTTTGAGCTGCAATCCCTATTTTGAGTTGTGATCCCTGTTTTGGGGTGCAACCCCATTTTTGGGTTGCAATCCCTATTTTGAGTTGCAATCCCTGTTTTGGGGTGCAACCCCATTTTTGGGTTGCAATCCCTATTTTGAGTTGCAATCCCTGTTTTGAGTTGCAACCCCATTTTTGGCTGCAATCCCTATTTTGGGTTGCAAGCCCTGTTTTGGGTTGCAATCCCTATTTTGGGTTGCAATCCTTGTTTTAGGTTGCAATCCGTCTTTTGGGCTGCAATCCCTATTTTGGGTTGCAATCCCTATTTTGATTTGCAATCCCTGCTTTGGGTTGCAATCCCTCTTTTGAGTTGCAATCCTTCCTTTTTTTTTTTTTTTTCCCCTTTTCCTTCCCCGCAGGTGGACGGCGAGCGGCACCTCCTCCCCCTGACTCTGCTCGGCGGGACGGCCACAGTGTCCCAGGAGGGCACCCACCGGGTGCTGCGGGTGCGCGGCGGCCCCAAATTCCTCTACGATGGCAACTCCTACGCCTTGCTCACCCTCCCCGCCGCCTACCGCCGACGCACCAAAGGTCTTTGCGGCAACTTCGACGGCGACGCCGGCGACGAACCCGACTCCCCCCAGGAGCTGGGGGATGCTTGGGGCACCCTCACCCCCTCTTGCACCCATGGGACCCCACCACCTCCCTGCCCTTCCACCGATCCGGGACCTTGCGGGGTGCTGGCGGATAAGACGGGACCTTTCGTTGGGTGCCACGGGGTGGTGGCACCCCAAGAGCACGTGGCCACGTGCCGGCGAGAGCGTTGCGGCCGGTTGGGCGCCGGAGCGTTGTGCCGGAGCTTGCAAGCCTACGCCGCCGCGTGCCAAGCCGCCGGCGGGCAGCTGCAGGAGTGGCGGACGGTTGCAGGATGCCGTGAGTTACCGGAGGATGGGTGCTGGGGTGGAGGGGGGGGGGGATAAGGGGTGTTGGGTGCAGCCGGTTCGGGTCTTGGCGAGGGAGGGAGAGGTGCGATGCGGAGGGTCGTGGTGTGCAAAGGGTGCGAGGAGGGAAGAGGTCGCGTGCAGCAGGGTTTGCATTTCTGCAAGGGTGCAGCAATTGCGCTCATCTGCTCTTTAGTTTTGCAAAGGTTGCAAGAAGGAAAGCGGTTGCATGCAGCAGGGTTTGCATTTCTGCAAGAGTGCAGCGGTTGCATGCATTTGCTCTTTAGTTTTGCAAAAGCTGCAAGAAGGAAAGCGGTTGCATGCAGCAGGGTTTGCATTTCTGCAAGAGTGCAGCAGTTGCATGCAGTTGCTCTTTAGTTTTGCAAAAGTTGCAAGAAGGAAAGCGGTTGCATGCAGCAGGGTTTGCATTTCTGCAAGAGTGCAGCAGTTGCATGCAGTTGCTCTTTAGTTTTGCAAAGGTTGCAAGAAGGAAAGCGGTTGCGTGCGCCAGGGTTTGCATTTCTGCAAGAGTGCAGCGGTTGCATGCATTTGCTCTCTAGTTTTGCAAAAGTTGCAAGAAGGAAAGCGGTTACATGCACCAGGGTTTAAATTTCTGCAAGAGTGCAGCAGTTGCACTCATCTGCTCTTTAGTTTTGCAAAGGTTGCAAGAAGGAAAGGGGTTGCATGCAGCAGGGTTTGCATTTCTGCAACAGTGCAGCAGTTGCATGCAGTTGCTCTTTAGTTTTGCAAAGGTTGCAAGAAGGAAAGCGGTTGCACGCACCAGGGTTTGCATTTCTGCAAGGGGGAAGCAGTTGCACGCAGCTGCTCTTCGTTCTGCAAAGCCTGCAGCCAGAAAAGCGTTTGCACGCCGCGGTGGCTTGATTTTGCAAGGAGAACGTTGTCGCACGCTGCGATTTTTAAATTTCTGCAAGGGGAAAAGAGTTGCACGCAGCGGCGGTTTAGTTCTGCAAAACTTGGCAAGGGGGGAAGGCAGTTGCATGCAAAATTTGGTTTTATTTTGGAGGGTTTTTTTGCAAGAGGAAAGCCAGCTGCACCGGTTTGCGAGGGGGTGTGTGATTTTTTCTGCTGGGGGAAGCGGTTTACGTGCAGCACCCGCCTTTGTGCAATATTTACTTTTGCAACGGCTGCTGCAAAGTGGGGTTTTTTTTTTCATTTCCTTGCAAAAGGAGAAAAGAAATCGCAAATAGTAAAGCCGTCGCTTTTCTTTTTGCTTCCCCCCCCCCCCAGCCCTCTCCTGCCCCCCCAACAGCCACTACGAGCTCTGCGCCCGCACCTGCGACCGCGCCTGCACCAGCATCTCCGACAGCACCCAGTGCACCCAGAAATGCTTCGAGGGCTGCCAGTGCAACGAGGGCTTCTTCTTCAACGGGGACGAGTGCGTCCCCGCTGATTCCTGCGGGTGCCTCCACCGCGGACGCTACTTCGAGGTGGGTGCTGCCGGGGAGGCTTGCGCCCTTGCAAGGGGAGCATTGCACCCTTGTGCGCTCCATGGGTGCTTGCACCCTTGCACGGGGAGCGTTGCATCCTTGCAAAGGAAGTGTTGCGCCCTTGCGCACCCCATGGGTGCTTGCACCCTTGCAGGAGGAGCGTTGCATCCTTGCAGAGGAAGCGTTGCACCATTGCGCGTCCCATGGGTGCTTGCACCCTTGCAAGGGGAGTGTTGCATCCCTGCAATGGGAGTGTTGCGCCCTTGCACAGCCCAATGGGTGCTTGCACCCTTGCAAGGGGAGTGTTGCACCCTTGTGCACCCCATGGGCGCTTGCACCCTTGCAGGAGGAGTGTTGCACCCTTGCAGGAGGAGTGTTGCACCCTTGCGCATCCCATGGGTTCTTGCACCTTTGCATGGGGAGCGTTGCATCCTTGCAAGAGGAGTGTTGCACCCTTGCGCATCCCATGGGTTCTTGCACCCTTGCACGGGGAGCGTTGCATCCTTGCAAGGGGAGTGTTGCACCCTTGCGCATCCCATGGGTGCTTGCACCCTTGCAAGAGGAGCGCTGCACCCTTGCGCATCCCATGCACGTCTCCAGCTCTGCACGACACCCGTCGCGCGCAACCTTTTTTTTAATTTCTTGCAACCTCTTGCGTGCGGCCGCTTTTTTCTTCCACCAATCCTCGCAAGCGAAAAACCCCCGGCGCCCGCGGCATTTCCCCGCACCCTCGCGGTCTTTGCCGGGAGGACACGGCTCGCGCGCGGCGTTCCTTTGCCTTCTGCACCGCCGCAGAGCGAAAAACCCTTGCGGGCCGCTTTTCCCCCCGTTTTTCCAATCTTCTCGAGGGGAAACCCATCGAACGCCTCATTTTTATTGGCCGTCCTGCCTTGCAGATCACCGAGACCATCCTCTCCGCCGATTGCAGCGAGAGCTGCACTTGCCGGGCCGCCGGCGGCATGCAATGTCAACCGGCCGGTTGCCCCTTTGGCCAAGTTTGTGGCCTCAAAGACGGCGTCCGGGCTTGCGTGGAGCAACCTGGGCAATGCACCTTGGCCCCCGCCACCCATTTCGTCTCCTTCGATGGAGCCACCGGCACCACCACGGCCCCCGGCATCTACGTGATGGTCTCCCCGTGTGATTCGCGCCGCCCTACTTGGTTCCGGCTCTTGGCTGACGTCGGCGAGGATGGGGACCGACCGGCCGTGGTGGCCCTTCACCTTTTCAGCCCTCAGGCTTTCCTCACCGTCAAGAAGGACAAGAAGGTCTGGGTAGGTTGTCCCCAACCCCGCTGCCACCCGAAAAGTCCCACCTTGCCCTTAATTGTACCCAAAATCCGTCGTTTGCCACCAATATCCATCGGTGTCGTGCAAGGGAAGCACCTACACGGGTTGTTCTCCATCCCACCGTCACCAGGAGATGTCCCCACGTTGGCCCATCCCTTCATTTTGACCCAAACCGCTCTTTTTCCACCCATTTCACGTGAGGGGAAGCCCCCACACGTGTCGTCCTTCATCCCGCTGTCACCTTGAGATCTCCGTGCGACCGCCCAACCCTTCCTTTTGATTAAAATTGCCCTTTTTCCCACCGGTTTAATGCACGATAAGGCTATGCAGGTGCCGTCCTTCATCCCAACGTCATCGCCGGCTGCCCTCGCATTGGCCCACCCCTTCGTTTGAACCAAAAATCGCCTTCCCCCCCCCCCCCCAATTTCTCACCGAGGAAGCATCCCCGTCTGCTGCTCTTTGTGCCACCGTCATCACCAGGTGGCCACGCGTTGACCCGCTCCTTCGTTTTGACCCCAACAACCTTTTTCCCGGCAGTTTCGTGCAAGCAGGGCACCCGTGGGTCGTGACCTCCATCCCACCATCAGCAAGAGATGTCCGTGCATCTGCTCAGCTCTTTCTATTGACCCAAATTGCCTTTTTTTCCCAGTAATTTAATGGAAAGTAAGCACCCATGGGTGCCCTCCTTCACCCCAGACCCTTCTCCCAGCCCCACGGAGGGAACCCCGGTCTCCGAGCCCCCCACCCCACCTCCCACCCCCCCGTCCCCCAGCAGGAACGAACCCCACGAGATCAACCTTCGCTCCCATCCCACGTATCCCCCTTTCCTAGGGTGCTTTGCACCACTCTCCATACCTAAAATGGAGGGATTTCACCCTGTTTTGGGGCTCCACCACTCTGGAGAAGGTTGGTGGTGCTGGAGCAATGACCTATTTCCTGGCTTTTTCACCCCAATTGATATTTATGTCAACGTTGGGTTGCGTGGAGCCATGTTCTCCCTATCGGTGTCTTCTCCAGGTCAAAGGGGTCCCGGCCACCCTCCCCGTGAAGGTCTCCAGCACGTTGACCGTCTCGGAGAGCCGAGGCGGCGTCTGGATCATCCAAGATCCCGAATTCACCATTGGCCTCAGTTCTGCCGGGGAGGTGACGGTGAAGGTGACCCAGGAGCTGAGCAAACACCTCTGCGGGATCTGCGGTAACTACGACGGGAACGCGGCCAACGACCTCCGAGGGCCCGACGGGAAATTGGTGGCGAATATGGTGGCGGTGGCCAAAGCCTGGAGAGCGCCCGACTTCAGCCACGTGAGTGTCCCCGGGAGGTGACGTCATCGGTCTTGGGTTTTGGGGTGATATTTGTCGTCTTTCGTCTCCTAGCTCGGTCTTCGGTTGTGTCCCTGTTGGCCTTGGTGCCACCGTCGTGAAGAAACGTCCATCAGTTGGCGCCATCCCTTCGTATTAACCGAAATCGCTTTTTTTTTTCCCCACCGAATTAACCCAAGGGGAGCGTTGTCCTTCATCCCGCCGTCACTGAGAGATCTTCATCCATCAGATTAACCAAAATTGCCTTTTTCCCACCTGTTTCATGCAAGGGAAGCCCCCCCCAGGTGCCACCCTTCATCCCACCGTCATCACAAGATCTCCATCTATCTCTTCGTTTTAACCAAAATTGCCTTTTTCCCACCAATTTCATCCAAGAAAAACACCCACATTTGTTGTCTTCATCAAGAGATGGCCGTGCCTTGACTCCTCTTTCCATTTTGACCAAAATCATCCTTTTTTCCACTAGTTTTGTGCAAGGAGAGCACCCACACGCGTTGTCCTTCATCCCACCATCATCGTTCTTTTGGATTAACCAAAAATCACTTTTTTTCACCAGTTTCACCCAAGGGAAGCCCCTATGGCTGCTGTCTTCATCCCGGTGTCACCAAGAGCTCTTCAAATATTGTCCTATTTCTTAATCTTAACCAAAATCACTGTTTTTTTCCACCAATTTCATACAAGAGAACCCCCCCCCCCAACTACCATCCTTCATATTAACCAAAATAGTCCTTTTTCCCCTCAAATCAGGCCCAAAATAGTCTGCAAGGAACCGATGGGTTCATTGTTGGATCCCGTCATCATGGGAGGAGAAAAAAGGGGGGGGAAGAGCCCCAAAAGGGGGAGAAAGAGCCCAAAAAAGGGAGAAAGAGCCCAAAAGAGAGGGAAAGAGTCCCCCAAAAGAGGGGGAAAGCCCCAAAAGAGGGAGAAAGAGCCCCCAAAAAGAGGAAAAGAGCCCCAAAAGAGAAGGAAGTGCCCCAAAAAGAGGAAAAGAGCCCCAAAAGAGAAGGAAAGTGCCCCAAAAATGAGGAAAAGAGCCCCAAAAGAGAGGAAAAGAGCCCCAAAAAAGAGGGAAAGAGCCCCAAAAAAGGGAGAAAGAGCCCCAAAAAGGAGGGAAAGAGCCCCCAAAAAGAGGAAAAGAGCCCCAAAAGAGGGGGAAAGAGCCCCAAAAAAGAGGGAAAGAGCCCCCAAAAAGAGGAAAAGGGGCCCCCAAAAGAGGAAAAGAGCCCCAAAAGAGGAAGAAAGAGCCCGCGAAAGAGGGGAGAAGAGCCCCCCAAAAGAGGAAAAGAGCCCCAAAAAAGAGGAAAAGAGCCCCAAAAAAGGGAGAAAGAGCTCCCCCAAAAGAGGAAAATAGCCCCAAAAGAGGGGGAAAGAGACCCCCAAAAAGAGGAAAAGACTCCAAAAAAGAGGAAAAGAGCTCCCAAAAAGTGGGAAAGAGCCCAAAAAAAGGGAGAAAGAGCCCCAAAAGAAGAGGAAAAGAGCCCCCAAAAGAGGGAAAGAGCCCTCAAAAGAGGGAAAGACCCCCCAAAAAGAGGAAAAGAGCCCCCCCAAAGAGGAAAAGACCCCCAAAACAGGGAGAAAGAGCCCCCCAAAAGAGGAAAAGAGCCCCCAAAAAGTAGGAAAGAGCCCCAAAAAAGGGAGAAAGAGCCCCAAAAGAAGAGGAAAAGAGCCCCCAAAAGAGGGAAAGAGCCCTCAAAAGAGGGAAAGACCCCCCAAAAAGAGGAAAAGAGCCCCCCAAAAGAGGAAAAGACCCCCAAAACAGGGAGAAAGAGCCCCAAAAGAAGAGGAAAAGAGCCCCCCAAAAGTGGGAAAGAGCCCCAAAAAAGGGAGAAAGAACCCCAAAAGAAGAGGAAAAGACCCCCCAAAAAGAGGAAAAGAGCCCCCCAAAAGAGGAAAAGACCCCCAAAACAGGGAGAAAGAGCCCCAAAAGAAGAGGAAAAGAGCCCCCCAAAAGTGGGAAAGAGCCCCAAAAAAGGGAGAAAGAGCCCCAAAAGAAGAGGAAAAGAGCCCCCAAAAGAGGGAAAGAGCCCTCAAAGAGGGAAAGACCCCCCAAAAAGAGGAAAAGAGCCCCCCAAAAGAGGAAAAGACCCCCAAAACAGGGAGAAAGAGCCCCAAAAGAAGAGGAAAAGAGCCCCCCAAAAGTGGGAAAGAGCCCAAAAAAAGGGAGAAAGAGCCCCAAAAGAAGAGGAAAAGAGCCCCCAAAAGAGGGAAAGAGCCCTCAAAAGAGGGAAAGACCCCCCAAAAAGAGGAAAAGAGCCCCCCAAAGGAGGAAAAGACCCCCAAAACAGGGAGAAAGAGCCCCAAAAGAAGAGGAAAAGAGCCCCCCAAAAGTGGGAAAGAGCCCCCAAAAAGGGAGAAAGAGCCCCAAAAGAAGAGGAAAAGAGCCCCCAAAAGAGGGAAAGAGCCCTCAAAAGAGGGAAAGACCCCCCAAAAAGAGGAAAAGAGCCCCCCAAAAGAGGAAAAGACCCCCAAAACAGGGAGAAAGAGCCCCAAAAGAAGAGGAAAAGAGCCCCCCAAAAGTGGGAAAGAGCCCAAAAAAGGGAGAAAGAGCCCCAAAAGAAGAGGAAAAGAGCCCCCAAAAGAGGGAAAGAGCCCCAAAAGAGGGAAAGACCCCCCAAAAAGAGGAAAAGAGCCCCCCAAAAGAGGAAAAGACCCCCAAAACAGGGAGAAAGAGCCCCAAAAGAAGAGGAAAAGAGCCCCCCAAAAGTGGGAAAGAGCCCCCAAAAAGGGAGAAAGAGCCCCAAAAGAAGAGGAAAAGAGCCCCCAAAAGAGGGAAAGAGCCCTCAAAAGAGGGAAAGACCCCCCAAAAAGAGGAAAAGAGCCCCCCAAAAGAGGAAAAGACCCCCAAAACAGGGAGAAAGAGCCCCAAAAGAAGAGGAAAAGAGCCCCCCAAAAGTGGGAAAGAGCCCAAAAAAAGGGAGAAAGAGCCCCAAAAGAAGAGGAAAAGAGCCCCCAAAAGAGGGAAAGAGCCCTCAAAAGAGGGAAAGACCCCCCAAAAAGAGGAAAAGAGCCCCCCAAAGGAGGAAAAGACCCCCAAAACAGGGAGAAAGAGCCCCAAAAGAAGAGGAAAAGAGCCCCCCAAAAGTGGGAAAGAGCCCCCAAAAAGGGAGAAAGAGCCCCAAAAGAAGAGGAAAAGAGCCCCCAAAAGAGGGAAAGAGCCCTCAAAAGAGGGAAAGACCCCCCAAAAAGAGGAAAAGAGCCCCCCAAAAGAGGAAAAGACCCCCAAAACAGGGAGAAAGAGCCCCAAAAGAAGAGGAAAAGAGCCCCCCAAAAGTGGGAAAGAGCCCCCAAAAAGGGAGAAAGAGCCCCAAAAGAAGAGGAAAAGAGCCCCCAAAAGAGGGAAAGAGCCCCAAAAGAGGGAAAGACCCCCCAAAAAGAGGAAAAGAGCCCCCCAAAAGAGGAAAAGACCCCCAAAACAGGGAGAAAGAGCCCCAAAAGAAGAGGAAAAGAGCCCCCCAAAAGTGGGAAAGAGCCCCCAAAAAGGGAGAAAGAGCCCCAAAAGAAGAGGAAAAGAGCCCCCAAAAGAGGGAAAGAGCCCTCAAAAGAGGGAAAGACCCCCCAAAAAGAGGAAAAGAGCCCCCCAAAAGAGGAAAAGACCCCCAAAACAGGGAGAAAGAGCCCCAAAAGAAGAGGAAAAGAGCCCCCCAAAAGTGGGAAAGAGCCCAAAAAAAGGGAGAAAGAGCCCCAAAAGAAGAGGAAAAGAGCCCCCAAAAGAGGGAAAGAGCCCTCAAAAGAGGGAAAGACCCCCCAAAAAGAGGAAAAGAGCCCCCCAAAAGAGGAAAAGACCCCCAAAACAGGGAGAAAGAGCCCAAAAAGAAGAGGAAAAGAGCCCCCCAAAAGTGGGAAAGAGCCCCAAAAAAGGGAGAAAGAGCCCCAAAAGAAGAGGAAAAGAGCCCCCAAAAGAGGGAAAGAGCCCTCAAAAGAGGGAAAGACCCCCCAAAAAGAGGAAAAGAGCCCCCCAAAAGAGGAAAAGACCCCCAAAACAGGGAGAAAGAGCCCCCCAAAAGAGGAAAAGAGACCCCAAAAAGTGGGAAAGAGCCCAAAAAAAGGGAGAAAGAGCCCCAAAAGAAGAGGAAAAAATCCCTCAAAATGAGGATTAACTATTTTTTATCTAATTTTGGTTTTTTTTTTTTGCCCCCCCCCCCCAGTAATGCAAAAAAAATGACATTTAGCCGCCTGGAACCGGGCCGCCACGCCTCGGCGCTGAGATCACCACAGCAAAACCGGAAGCATAAACGAAAAAAAAGGGATCCCCCCCCCACCTCCCCCCCCCCCCAAATTTGATGTGGGTGTGTGTGTGTCCCCCCCGAAAAAAAAAATAAAACCCCATGGGCGAAGCTGTTGCTGGGTTCCGTTTGCAAGAAAAAAATCACCAAAATTTGGAGAAAAATCAAAAGCGGGGAATGCCGGGGGGGGATGGGGGGGGGGTCTTGGGTGCCTGGGTGCCCTGGGGGGGGGGGAATGGGGTGTTTCCCGGATATTTGGGTGCTCTGCCAGCCCCGTCCTGCCCCAGGCGGTTCTTGGCCCCCCCTGACCTGTTTCGGTCAATATTTCCCGTCACTCCGGGGGGGTGGGGGGGGGCACCCGGATCCTTGGGTGACCTGGGGGGGGGGCACCCGGATGCTTGGGTGCTCTGGGGGGGGCACCTGGATCCTTGGGTCACTTTTTGGGGGGGGTATCTGGATGCTTGGGTGCTCTTGGGGGGGGGCACCCAGATACCTGGGTGATCTTGGGGGGGCACCTGGATGTTTGGGTGCTCTTGGGGGGGGCACCTGGATCCTTGGGTCACTTTTTGGGGGGGGTATCTGGATGCTTGGGTGCTCTTGGGGGGGGCACTCAGACCCCTGGACCCTCTTGGGGGGGAGACCTGGATGTTTGGGTGCTTTGGGGGGGGCACCCAGATACCTGGGTCCTCTTGGGGGGGGGCACCCAGATACCTGGGTGCTCTTGGGGGGAGACACCTGGATGTTTGGGTGCTCTTGGTGGGGGGCTCCCAGATGTTTGGGTGCTCTGGGGGGGGTACCCATATACCTGGGTCCTCTTGGGGGGGGGACCCGGATCCCTGGGTTCTCTTGGGTGCCCCCCCCCAGATGTTTGGGTGCTCTGGGGGGGGCACCTGGATCCTTGGGTCACTTTTTGGGGGGGGTATCTGGATGCTTGGGTGCTCTTGGGGGGGGCACTCAGACCCCTGGACCCTCTTGGGGGGGAGACCTGGATGTTTGGGTGCTTTGGGGGGGGCACCCAGATACCTGGGTCCTCTTGGGGGGGGGCACCCAGATACCTGGGTGCTCTTGGGGGGAGACACCTGGATGTTTGGGTGCTCTTGGTGGGGGGCTCCCAGATGTTTGGGTGCTCTGGGGGGGGTACCCATATACCTGGGTCCTCTTGGGGGGGGGACCCGGATCCCTGGGTTCTCTTGGGTGCCCCCCCCCAGATGTTTGGGTGCTCTGGGGGGGGCACCTGGATCCTTGGGTCACTTTTTGGGGGGGGTATCTGGATGCTTGGGTGCTCTTGGGGGGGGCACTCAGACCCCTGGACCCTCTTGGGGGGGAGACCTGGATGTTTGGGTGCTTTGGGGGGGGCACCCAGATACCTGGGTCCTCTTGGGGGGGGGCACCCAGATACCTGGGTGCTCTTGGGGGGAGACACCTGGATGTTTGGGTGCTCTTGGTGGGGGGCTCCCAGATGTTTGGGTGCTCTGGGGGGGGTACCCATATACCTGGGTCCTCTTGGGGGGGGGACCCGGATCCCTGGGTTCTCTTGGGTGCCCCCCCCCAGATGTTTGGGTGCTCTGGGGGGGGCACCTGGATCCTTGGGTCACTTTTTGGGGGGGGTATCTGGATGCTTGGGTGCTCTTGGGGGGGGGCACCCAGATACCTGGGTCACTTTTTTTTGGGGGGGGGGACCTCTGGGGAGGTTGGGGAAGGGAGATGCTCCTGGACACATGGTTCCCCCTCCCCAGTGTCCCCAGTCTTTCCCAGTACATCCCAGTCCCCCCCCTTCCAGTCTCCTCCAGTTTGTCCCAATCCTGTCCGCTGTACCCCCCCCGCAGTGTCCCCAGTTCCTCCCAGTGCATGCCAGTCCCCCACACTGTCTCGCCCAGTATCCCCCCCAGTGTTGCAAAGCCCCCCCAGTTTGCCCCAGTCGCCTCCAATACATCCCAGTCCCACTCAGTGTCCCTCCCAGTATTCCCAGTCCCCCCCACCGTGTCCCAGTCCCCCCCCAGTGTGCCCCCCATATCCCCCCCAGTGTTGCAAATCCCCCCCCAGTTTGTCCCAGTCCCCCCAGTGCCTCCTAATACATCCCAGTCCCACTCAGGGTCCCTCCCAGTGTTCCCAGTCCCCCCCAGTGTGCCCCCCAGTGTTGCAAATCCCCCCTAGTTTGTTCCAGTGCCTCCCAATACATCCCAGTCCCATTCAGTGTCCCTCCCAGCGTTCCCAGTCCCCCCCCAACATGTCCCAGTCCCCCCCAGTGTGCCCCGCAGTGTTGCAAATCCCCCCCAGTTTGTTCTAGCCCCCCCCAGTGCTTCCCAATACATCCCAGTCCCACTCAGTGTCCCTCCCAGTGTTCCCAGTCCCCCCCAGTGTGCCCCCCAGTGTTGCAAATCCCCCCTAGTTTGTTCCAGTGCCTCCCAATACATCCCAGTCCCATTCAGTGTCCCTCCCAGCATTCCCAGTCCCCCCCCCAGCATGTCCCAGTCCCCCCCAGTGTGCCCCGCAGTGTTGCAAATCCCCCCCAGTTTGTTCTAGCCCCCCCCAGTGCTTCCCAATACATCCCAGTCCCACTCAGTGTCCCTCCCAGTGTTCCCAGTCCCCCCCAGTGTGCCCCCCAGTGTTGCAAATCCCCCCCAGTTTGTTCTAGCCCCCCCCCAGTGCTTCCCAATACATCCCAGTCCCACTCAGTGTCCCTCCCAGTGTTCCCAGTCCCCCCCCAGTGTGCCCCCCAGTGTTGCAAATCCCCCCTAGTTTGTTCCAGTGCCTCCCAATACATCCCAGTCCCATTCAGTGTCCCTCCCAGCGTTCCCAGTCCCCCCCCAGCATGTCCCAGTCCCCCCCAGTGTGCCCCGCAGTGTTGCAAATCCCCCCCAGTTTGTTCTAGCCCCCCCCAGTGCTTCCCAATACATCCCAGTCCCACTCAGTGTCCCTCCCAGTGTTCCCAGTCCCCCCCCCAGTGTGCCCCCCAGTGTTGCAAATCCCCCCTAGTTTGTTCCAGTGCCTCCCAATACATCCCAGTCCCATTCAGTGTCCCTCCCAGCGTTCCCAGTCCCCCCCCAACATGTCCCAGTCCCCCCCAGTGTGCCCCGCAGTGTTGCAAATCCCCCCCAGTTTGTTCTAGCCCCCCCCGGTGCTTCCCAATACATCCCAGTCCCACTCAGTGTCCCTCCCAGTGTTCCCAGTCCCCCCCCCAGTGTGCCCCCCAGTGTTGCAAATCCCCCCTAGTTTGTTCCAGTGCCTCCCAATACATCCCAGTCCCATTCAGTGTCCCTCCCAGCGTTCCCAGTCCCTCCCCCAACATGTCCCAGTCCCCCCCAGTGTCCCCCCACAGGGACACAGTCCATCCCAGTCCCCCCCAGTGGCGGTGTGGGTAGAGACGGAAGCGCCCAGGGCCCTGGGAGGTGCCACCTGGGGGGTGTCCCCATCGTGTCCCCCCCCCCCCCCCCGGCCTGTCCCCAACCCCGTCCCCTCCCTGGGGATAAAATAGCTCCGGGCACGCTGCCGGCACCGACCGGCACCATGGGACCCCGGTGAGTGCGGGGACACTGGGGACACTGGGGGGACATCGGGGGACGTGGGGATGTGGGGGGATACGGGGGGACTGGGGGACATTGGGGACATTGAGGACATGGGGGACATTGGGGACATGGGGGGATGTGGGGGGATATGGGGGGACACTGGGGGACATCGGGGACATTGAGGACATGGGGGGACATTGGGGACATGGGGACTTGGGGGGACACGGGGACATGGGGACGTGGAGGACACTGAGGACATGGGGATATGGGGGGACATTGGGGGACATGAGGGGACACGGGGACATGGGGGACGTTGAAGACACGGGGGACATTGGGGGACGTGAGGGGACTGGGGGACATGAGGGGACACAGGGGACATTGGGGACATTGAGGACATGGGGGACATTGGGGACATTGGGGATATGGGGGGACATGAGGGGACTGGGGGACGGGGGGACATTGGGGACATTGGGGACATGGGGGACATTGGGGACATGAGGATATGGGGGGACACAGGGACATTGGGGGACATTGAGGACATGGGGACATGGGGGGACATGGGGATATGGGGGGACATTGGGGGACCTGGGAGGGCTGGGGGACATTGGGGGACATGAGGGGACACAGGGACATGGGGGGACATTGGGGACATTGGGGACGTGGGGGACATTGGGGGACATGGGGACATGGGGGGACACAGGGACATGGGGGACGTGGAGGACATTGAGGGACATGGTGACATGGGGGACATGGGGGGACTGGGGGACATGGGGGACATGGAGGACATGGGGGACATTGGGGACATGGGGGGACTGGGGGACATTGGGGGACATGGGGGGACTGGGGGACATTGGGGACATGAGGGGACACAGGGACATGAGGGTACCTTGAGGACATGGAGGACATTGAGGGACACAGGGATGTGGGGGGACATTGGGGAATGGGGGACATTGAGGACATGGGGACATTGGGGGACATGGAGGGACATGGGGATGTGGGGGGACATCGGGGGACATGGGGGACATTGAGGACATGGGGGACATTGAGGGACACAGGAATATGGGGGGACATTGGGGAATGGGGGACATTGAGGACATGGGGACATCGGGGGACATGGGGGACATTGAGGACATGGGGGACATTGGGGACATGGGGATATGGGGGGACAGGAGGGGACTGGGGGACATGAGGGACATGAGGGGACATTGGACATTGGGGACATTGAGGACATGGGGGACATTGGGGACACGGGGGACATGGGGGACATGGGGGACATTGAGGACATGGGGACATGGGGAGACATGGGATGGCACTGGGGGACATGGGATGGCACTGGGGGACATGGTGGTCCTTTGGGCAGATGGGGACAGGGGGACTTGGGGGACATTGGGGACATCTGGACACGTGGGGGACGTGGTGGGGACATTGGGGACATTGGGGCGTGGGCGTAGTCTGGACACATGGTGGGGTCATGGGGACATGTGGAGAGGGACACGCGAGGGACACGCACAGGGAGCGGGACACGTGAGGGACACGCAGGGGACACGGAGAGGGACACCCATAGGACGTGCGTGTGGGGACAGGGACACGCAGGGACACGCAGAGGGGGGCGCGTGGGGACGGGTCCGCGTGGGGGGGGACACGCGGGGGACCTGCTTGCGTGGGGACAGGGACACGTAGGTGACACGTGTGGGGACATCCACGCACGGGGAAAGAGGGACGTGGAGAGGGAGACGCGAGGGAGGGGGGCATGGGGACAGGGACACCCGTGGGGACAGGGACGTCCATGGGGACAGGGACACCATGGGACACGTGCGCATGGGAGCAAGGACATCCATGGGGACAGGGACATCATGGGACATGTACGTGGGGACAAGAACATCCATGGGGACAGGGACACCATGGGACATGTACGTGGGGACAAGGACATCCATGGGGACAGGGACACCCATGGGGACAGGGACACCATGGGACATGTACATGAGGACAGGGACATCCATGGGACGTGTGTGCATGGGGACAAGGACATCCATGGGACACATGTGCATGGGAGCAAGGACGTCCATGGGGACAGGGACACCATGGGACATGTACGTGGGGACAAGGACATCCATGGGACAGGGACATCATGGGAACAAGGACATCCATGGGGACAGGGACACCATGGGGACAGGGACACCCATGGGACACGTGTGCATGGGAGCAAGGACATCCATGGGGACAGGGACATCATGGGACATGTACGTGGGGACAAGAACATCCATGGGGACAGGGACACCATGGGACACGTGTGCATGGGAGCAAGGACATCCATGGGGACAGGGACATCATGGGACATGTACGTGGGGACAAGAACATCCATGGGGACAGGGACACCATGGGACACGTGTGCATGGGAGCAAGGACACCCATGGGGACAAGGACACCCATGGGACATGTACATGGGGACAAGGACATCCATGGGGACAGGGACACCATGGGGACAGGGACACCATAGGACGTGTGTGCATGGGGATGAGGACACCCATGGGACATGTATATGGGGACAGGGACACCCATGGGGACAGGGACACCCGGGGGACATGTGTGTATAGAGACAGGGACATCCATGGGGACAGGGACATCATGGGACACATGTGCATGGGAGCAAGGACACCCATGGGGACAAGGACACCCATGGGACATGTACATGGGGACAAGGACATCCATGGGGACAGGGACACCCGTGGGGACAGGGACACCATGGGACATGTACGTGGGGACAAGGACATCCATGGGACAGGGACATCATGGGAACAAGGACATCCATGGGGACAGGGACACCATGGGGACAGGGACACCCATGGGACATGTGTGCATGGGGACAAGGACGTCCATGGGGACAGGGACATCATGGGACATGTACATGGGGACAAGAACATCCATGGGGACAGGGACACCATGGGACACGTGTGCATGGGAGCAAGGACATCCATGGGGACAGGGACATCATGGGACATGTACATGGGGACAAGGACATCCATGGGGACAGGGACACCATGGGGACAGGGACACCATAGGACGTGTGTGCATGGGGATGAGGACGCCCATGGGACATGTATATGGGGACAGGGACACCCATGGGGACAGGGACACCTGGGGGACATGTGTGTATGGAGACAGGGACATCCATGGGGACAGGGACATCATGGGACACATGTGCATGGGAGCAAGGACACCCATGGGGACAAGGACACCCATGGGACATGTACATGGGGACAAGGACATCCATGGGGACAGGGACACCATGGGGACAGGGACACCATAGGACGTGTGTGCATGGGGATGAGGACACCCATGGGACATGTATATGGGGACAGGGACACCCATGGGGACAGGGACACCCGGGGGACATGTGTGTATAGAGACAGGGACATCCATGGGGACAGGGACATCATGGGACACATGTGCATGGGAGCAAGGACACCCATGGGGACAAGGACACCCATGGGACATGTACATGGGGACAAGGACATCCATGGGGACAGGGACACCCGTGGGGACAGGGACACCATGGGACATGTACATGGGGACAAGGACATCCATGGGACAGGGACATCATGGGAACAAGGACATCCATGGGGACAGGGACACCATGGGGACAGGGACACCCATGGGACATGTGTGCATGGGGACAAGGACGTCCATGGGGACAGGGACATCATGGGACATGTACATGGGGACAAGAACATCCATGGGGACAGGGACACCATGGGACACGTGTGCATGGGAGCAAGGACATCCATGGGGACAGGGACATCATGGGACATGTACATGGGGACAAGGACATCCATGGGGACAGGGACACCATGGGGACAGGGACACCATAGGACGTGTGTGCATGGGGTTGAGGACACCCATGGGACATGTATATGGGGACAGGGACACCCATGGGGACAGGGACACCTGGGGGACATGTGTGTATGGAGACAGGGACATCCATGGGGACAGGGACATCATGGGACACATGTGCATGGGAGCAAGGACACCCATGGGGACAAGGACACCCATGGGACATGTACATGGGGACAAGGACATCCATGGGGACAGGGACACCCGTGGGGACAGGGACACCATGGGACATGTACGTGAGGACAGGGACATCCATGGGATGTGTGTGCATGGGGACAAGGACATCCATGGGACACATGTGCATGGGAGCAAGGACGTCCATGGGGACAGGGACACCATGGGACATGTACGTGGGGACAAGGACATCCATGGGACAGGGACATCATGGGAACAAGGACATCCATGGGGACAGGGACACCATGGGGACAGGGACACCCATGGGACATGTGTGCATGGGGACAAGGACATCCATGGGGACAGGGACACCCATGGGGACAGGGACACCATGGGGACAGGGACACCATGGGACATGTACATGGGGACAAGGACATCCATGGGGACAGGGACACCATGGGACATGTGTGCATGGGGACAGGGACACCATGGGGACAGGGACACCCATGGGACATGTACATGGTGACAAGGACACCCATGGGACGTGTGTGCATGGGGACAGAGACATCCATGGGACACATGTGCATGGAAGCAAGGACACCCATGGGGACAGGGACACCATGGGACATGTATGTGGGGACAAGGACATCCATGGGGACAGGGACAGCATGGGAACAAGGACATCCATGGGGACAGGGACACCCGTGGGGCAGGGACACCATGGGGACAGGGACACCATGGGACATGTGTGCATGGGGACAAGGACATCCATGGGACATGTACATGGTGACAAGGACACCCATGGGACATGTGTGCATGGGGACAAGGACATCCATGGGGACAGGGACACCATGGGACATGTGTGCATGGGGACAAGAACATCCATGGGACATGTACATGGTGACAAGGACACCCATGGGACATGTGTGCATGGGGACAGGGACATCCGTGGGGACAAGGGACACCCATGGGACAGGGACACCCATGAACTGTCTGCAGGGGCCAGGGCCAGGGCACGGGACGTCTGGAGGGGCCAGGGACACACGGGGGACATGCGTGTATGGGGACAGGGAGGGAGGGACGGACGGACGGACGGAGGGAGCGGGAAGATGGATGGGTGAGGGACAGCCGGAGAGATGGACGGATGGATGGATGGATGGATGGATGGATGGATGGATGGACAGACGGACACGTGGATGAATGGACGGATGGATGGATGGATAAAGGATGGACGGATGGATGAAGGACAGATGGACGGATGAAGGACAGACGGACACGTGGATGGATGGAGGAAGGACAGATGGACGGATGAAGGATGGATGAAGGATGGACAGACACGTGGATGAATGGATGGATGGATGAAGGACAGATGGACGGATGAAGGACAGACATGTGGATGGATGGATGGAGGAAGGACAGACAGACGGATAGATGAAGGACAGACAGACACATGGATGGATGGATGAAGGACAGATGGATGGATGAGGGATGGATGGATGGATGGATGAAGGACAGATGGACACGTGGATGGATGGAGGAAGGACAGATGGATGGATGAAGGATGGTTGGATGAAGGACAGACAGACACGTGGATGGATGGATGGATGGATGAAGGACAGATGGACGGATGAAGGACAGACACGTGGATGGATGGATGGAGGAAGGGCAGACGGACGGATGAAGGACGGACAGACGAAGGACGGACGGACGAAGGACGGACGGACGCGCGGATGACCGGAAGGCTGGACGGACAGACGGACGGGGGACGGACAGACGAAGGAGGGGCCAGCGCCCTTCTCACTCCCCCCCCCCCACCTTGTTCCTCCAGGCTTTGGCAGACGAAGGCTCCGTCCCTCCTCCTGCTCCTCCTCCTCCTCCTCCTCGGCCACGGGGAGAACTGGGGACCCCTGGGGACATGGGGGGCACCCATGGGACCTTCAGGTCAGTGGGGACACCCTGGGGGGGGGGGCACCCATGGGACCCACCGGGGTGACTGGGAACACTGGGGACACCTGTGGGACCCCCCGGGGTGACTGGGGACACTGGGGACACCTGGGGGGGGGGACACGCCGGGGGGTGCTTGGGGGGACTGGGGGGGGGGGGGGGCACCCATAGTTTGGGGTCCCAGACCCATTTTGGGGGTTCCTAGACCCATACTGGGAGGTTGCAGGGTGATAATGGGAGGTCCCAGGCCCAAACCAGGAGGTTCCAGAACCATACTGGGAGGTTGCAGGGTGATACTGGGAGGTCCTAGATCATCCCAAGAGGTCCTAGACCCATACTGGGAGGTCCCAAGGTGACACTGGGAGGTCCCAGGCCCAAACCAGGACATCCCAGGCCCATACTGGGAGGTCCCAGTGTGGCATTGGGAGGTCCCAGGCCCACACTGGGAGGTCCCAGACCCATACTGGCAGGTCCTAGATCAACCCAAGGGGTTCCAGACCCATACTGGGAGGTCCCAAGGTGACACTGGGAGGTCCCAGGCCCAAACCAGGACATCCCAGGCCCATACTGGGAGGTCCCAGTGTGGCATTGGGAGGTCCCAGGCCCACACCGGGAGGTCCCAGACCCATACTGGGAGGTCCTAGATCATCCCAAGAGGTCCCAGACCCATACTGGGAGGTCCCAGGGTGACACTGGGGGTTCTAGATCATCTCAAGAGGTCCCAGACCCATACTGGGAGGTCCCAGTCCCATACTGGGAGGTCCCAGGGTGACACTGGAGGTCCCATGCCCATACTGGAAGGTTGACACCGGGGGTTCTGAGCCACCAGTGGGGTCCCAGTCCCCCAGCATGGGGGTTCCCAGTCCTCACCGCGGGTCCCCGACGGGTCACCTCGCAGGTGGGGTGCTGTACCCCTTCGGATTGGAGGTCGGGGACGAGGCCACGCCCACCGAAGATGACGGGATGAGCCCCGAGATCTTCCTCTGGGAGAACTTCTCCTTCTACGGGCAACGTCACCGCTCGCTCTACGTGGGTGCCGGAGGGGCGGGGCTGCGGGTTGGGGGGCTCGGGGTGCTATTGGCTGGGGACACCACGGTTGGGGACAGCAAGGGTTGGGGACACCATGAGTTTGGGGACACCATGGGTTGGGGACACCATGGTTGGGGACACCATGGTTGGGGACATCATGAGTTCGGGGCCACCATGAGTTTGGGGACACCATGGGTTGGGGACACCATGAGTTTGGGGACACCATGAGGTTGGGGAGACCATGAGTTTGGAGACACCATGGTTGGGGACACCATGAGTTTGGGGCAACCATGGGTTGGGGCCACCATGAGTTTGGGGACACCATGGGTTGGGGACACCATGGGTTGGGGACACCATGGTTGGGGACATCATGAGTTCGGGGCCACCATGAGTTTGGGGACACCATGGGTTGGGGACACCATGAGTTTGGGGACACCATGAGGTTGGGGAGACCATGAGTTTGGAGACACCATGGTTGGGGACACCATGAGTTTGGGGCAACCATGGGTTGGGGCCACCATGAGTTCGGGGACACCATGAGTTTGGGGACACCATGGGTTTGGGGACACCATGGGTTTGGGGACAGTATGGTTGGACACCATGGGTTGGAGACACCAAGGGTTGGGGACACCATGGTAGGGGACACCATGGGTTGGGGACACCATGAGTTTGGGGACACCATGAGTTTGGAGACACCATGGTTGGGGACACCATGAGTTCGGGGCCACCATGAGTTTGGGGACACCATGGGTTGGGGACACCATGAGTTTGGGGACACCATGAGGTTGGGGAGACCATGAGTTTGGAGACACCATGGTTGGGGACACCATGAGTTTGGGGCAACCATGGGTTGGGGCCACCATGAGTTTGGGGACACCATGGGTTGGGGACACCATGGGTTGGGGACACCATGGTTGGGGACATCATGAGTTCGGGGCCACCATGAGTTTGGGGACACCATGGGTTGGGGACACCATGAGTTTGGGGACACCATGAGGTTGGGGAGACCATGAGTTTGGAGACACCATGGTTGGGGACACCATGAGTTTGGGGCAACCATGGGTTGGGGCCACCATGAGTTTGGGGACACCATGGGTTGGGGACACCATGGGTTGGGGACACCATGGTTGGGGACATCATGAGTTCGGGGACACCATGAGTTTGGGGACACCATGGGTTTGGGGACAGTATGGTTGGACACCATGGGTTGGAGACACCAAGGGTTGGGGACACCATGGTAGGGGACACCATGGGTTGGGGACACCATGAGTTTGGGGACACCATGAGGTTGGGGAGACCATTAGTTTGGAGACACCATGGTTGGGGACACCATGAGTTTGGGGCAACCATGGGTTGGGGACACCATGGGTGGGGACACCATGAGTTTGGGGACACCATGAGGTTGGGGAGACCATGAGGTTGGGGACACCATGGGTTGGGGACAACAAGGGTTGGGGACACCATGAGTTTGGGGACACCACGAGTTTGGGGACACCATGGGTTGGAGTCAACAAGGGTTGGAGACACCATGGTTGGGGACACCATGAGTTTGGGGACACCAGGGGTTGGGGACACCATGAGTTTGGGGACATCATGGGTTTGGGGACAGTGTGGTTGGGACACCATGGGTTGGAGACACCAAGGGTTGGGGACATCATGGTAGGGGACACCATGAGTTGGGGTCACCATGAGTTTGGGGACACTATGGTTGGGACACCATGGGTTGGAGACACCAAGGGTTGAGGACACCATGAGTTGGGGACACCATGGGTTGGGGACACCATGAGTTTGGGGACACCGTGGTTAGAGACATCAAGGGTTGGGGACAACAAGGGTCGGGGCCACCATGAGTTTGGGGACACCATGGGTTGGAGACATCATGAGTTTGGGGACACCATGGGTTTGGGGACACTATGGGTTGGAGACATCATGAGTTTGGGGACACCATGGGTTTGGGGACACTATGGGTTGGAGACACCAAGGGTTGGGGACACCATGAGTTTGGGGAAACCATGGGTTGGGGACACCATGGGTGGGGACACCATGAGGTTGGGGACACCATGAGGTTGGGACACCAAGGGTTGGGGACACTGTGGTTGGGACACCATGGGTTGGGGACACCAAGGGTTGGGGACACCATGAGTTTGGGGACACCGTGAGTTTGGGGACACCATGGCTTGGGGACACCATGAGTTTGCTGACAGTGTGGTTGGGACGCCGTGTGGTTGGGACGCCATGTGTAGGGGACACCAAGGGTTGGGGACACCATGAGTTTGGGGACACTATGGTTGGGACACCATGGGTTGGAGACACCATGAGGTTGGGGACACTGTGGTAGGGGCTCCATGGGTGGGTGACACCATGATTGGATGCCATCATGGTTGGCGGTCAAGATGGTTGGGGTCACCATGGTTGGGGGTCACCATGGTTGGGGACACCACGGTTGGGGTCACCATGACTGGAACCACCACGGTTGAAGACACATCACCGGGGGGCCACCACGGTTGGTGCCACCACCGCGGTTGAGGCCCACCACAGGAGACGGGCGGGTCATCGTGGCGTGTTGGTCGCTTCCTATAGGTGAACAACAACGGGGTGGTGTCCTTCGGAATAGGGGTCCCTGAATTCACCCCCCAACCCTTCCCGCTGCCCGGCCACCGCCCCTTCGTGGCCCCATACTGGGCCGACGTCGACACCAGACTGGGAGGAAACGTCTACTACCGGCAAAGCCAGAAACCGGAGCTTCTGGCCCGCCTCACCCACGATCTGGCCAATGCCGTGAAGCCGCCTGAGCCGCCTCCCAAACCCACGTGGGCTTTCGTGGCCACCTGGTACCGCGTGTCCTTCTTCGGAGCCGCCTCCACCAAGGTGAGAGACGTCGGGGACGTCGAGGTGGTCGCCCGTGTCCAACGTCAACGGTGGTCGCCCGTGTCCAACGTCAACGGTGGTGACCTCCCGTGGCCACGTCACCTATTTGGGGAGGGGATGGCAAAGGACGCGGGGACAAAGGGGGACGGAGGGTGGTGGGGACACGGAGATGGTGGACGGGGACACGGGGGGGACACGGAGCGGCAGGGATGGACCTGGAAGGTGACAACGTGGTGGGACACACGGAGGGTCAACGACCGCAGAGATGTGGGTGACGGTGACGTGGTGACACGGCGACACGGTGACACGGTGGACGTTCTTCGCCCTCGCCGCAGGTGAACACCTTCCAGGCGGTGCTGGCCACCGACGGGGCCACCTCCTTCATCCTCCTCAACTACGGTGACATCCAATGGACCACCGGCATCTCCAACGGTGGGGACGCCCACACCGGCCTGGGGGGGATCCCGGCGCAGGTGGGGGTCGGGGACGGAGGGGACATCGGGGTCGCCGTCGCGGGAAGGGGGTGGGCGGCCTGGGTGGGAGGGAGGGAAGGGGATTGGGGGTGGAGTTAAGGGGATTTGGGTGGAATTAAGGGGATTTGGGCAGAGTTAAGGGGATTTGGGCAGAGTTAAGGGGATGTGGGGTGGAATTAGGGGATTTGGGTGGAATTAAGGGGATTTGGGGTGGAATTAAGGGGATTTGGGGTGGAATTAAGGGGTTTGGGCAGAGTTAAGGGGATTTGGGGTGGAATTAGGGGATTTGGGGTGGAATTAAGGGGATTTGGGGTGGAATTAAGGGGTTTGGGCAGAGTTAAGGGGATGTGGGGTGGAATTAAGGGATTTGGGTGGAATTGCGGGATTTGGGTGGAATTAAGGGGATTTGGGGTGGAATTAAGGGGTTTGGGCAGAGTTAAGGGGATTTGGGGTGGAATTAAGGGGATTAGGGGTGGAATTGCGGGATTTGGGTAGAGTCAAGGGGATTTGGGGTGGAATTAGGGGTTTGGGGCAGAGTTAAGGGGATTTGGGTGGAATTAGGGGATTTGGGTGTAATTAAGGGGATTTGGGGTGGAATTGCGGGATTTGGGTGGAATTAAGGGGATTTGGGGTGGAATTAAGGGGTATGGGCAGAGTTAAGGGGATTTGGGGTGGAATTAGGGGGTTTGGGCAGAGTTAAGGGGATTTGGGGTGGAATTAGGGGATTGGGGTGGAATTAAGGGGATTTGGGGTGGAATTGCGGGATTTGGGTGGAATTAAGGGGATTTGGGGTGGAATTAAGGGGATTTGGGGTGGAATTAAAGGGTTTGGGCAGAGTTAAGGGGATTTGGGGTGGAATTAAGGGGATTAGGGGTGGAATTGCGGGATTTGGGTAGAGTCAAGGGGATTTGGGGTGGAATTAGGGGTTTGGGGCAGAGTTAAGGGGATTTGGGGTGGAATTAGGGGATTTGGGTGGAATTAGGGGATTTGGGTGGAACTAAGGGGATTTGGGGTGGAATTGCGGGATTTGGGGTGGAATTAAGGGGATTTGGGGTGGAATTAAGGGTTTGGGCAGAGTTAAGGGGATTTGGGGTGGAATTAGGGGATCTGGGTGGAATTAAGGGGATTTGGGGTGGAATTGCGGGATTTGGGTGGAATTAAGGGGATTTGGGGTGGAATTAGGGGATTTGGGTGGAATTAGGGGATTTGGGTGGAATTAAGGGGATTTGGGGTGGAATTGCGGGATTTGGGTGGAATTAAGGGGATTTGGGGTGGAATTAAGGGGTTTGGGCAGAGTTAAGGGGATTTGGGGTGGAATTAGGGGATTTGGGGTGGAATTAAGGGGATTTGGGGTGGAATTAAGGGGTTTGGGCAGAGTTAAGGGGATGTGGGGTGGAATTAAGGGATTTGGGTGGAATTGCGGGATTTGGGTGGAATTAAGGGGATTTGGGGTGGAATTAAGGGGTTTGGGCAGAGTTAAGGGGATTTGGGGTGGAATTAAGGGAATTAGGGGTGGAATTGCGGGATTTGGGTAGAGTCAAGGGGATTTGGGGTGGAATTAGGGGTTTGGGGCAGAGTTAAGGGGATTTGGGGTGGAATTAGGGGATTTGGGTGGAATTAGGGGATTTGGGGTGAAATTAGGGGGTTTGGGCAGAGTTAAGGGGATTTGGGGTGGAATTAAGGGGTTTGGGCAGAGTTAAGAGGATTTGGGGTGGAATTAGGGGATTGGGGTGGAATTAAGGGGATTTGGGGTGGAATTAAGGGGTTTGGGCAGAGTTAAGGGGATTTGGGGTGGAATTAGGGGATTTGGGTGGAATTAAGGGGATTTGGGTGGAATTAAGGGGATTTGGGGTGGAATTAAGGGGTTTGGGCAGAGTTAAGGGGATTTGGGGTGGAATTAAGGGGATTTGGGTGGAATTAAGGGGATTTGGGGTGGAATTGCGGGATTTGGGTGGAATTAAGGGGATTTGGGGTGGAATTAAGGGGATTTGGGGTGGAATTAAGGGGTTTGGGCAGAGTTAAGGGGATTTGGGGTGGAATTAGGGGGTTTGGGTGGAATTAAGGGGATTTGGGGTGGAATTGCGGGATTTGGGTAGAGTCAAGGGGATTTGGGGTGGAATTAGGGGATTTGGGTGGAATTAAGGGGATTTGGGGTGGAATTGCGGGATTTGGGTGGAATTAAGGGGATTTGGGGTGGAATTAAGGGGTATGGGCAGAGTTAAGGGGATTTGGGGTGGAATTAGGGGGTTTGGGTGGAATTAAGGGGATTTGGGGTGGAATTAAGGGGTTTGGGTGGAATTAAGGGGATTTGGGGTGGAATTAAGGGGTTTGGGCAGAGTTAAGGGGATTTGGGGTGGAATTAGGGGATTTGGGTGGAATTAAGGGGAATAGGGCAGAGTTAAGGGGATTTGGGGTGGAATTAGGGGGTTTGGGCAGAGTTAAGGGGATTTGGGGTGGAATTAAGGGGTTTGGGTGGAATTAAGGGGATTTGGGGTGGAATTAAGGGGTTTGGGCAGAGTTAAGGGGATTTGGGGTGGAATTAGGGGATTGGGGTGGAATTAAGGGGATTTGGGGTGGAATTAAGGGGTTTGGGCAGAGTTAAGGGGATTTGGGGTGGAATTAGGGGATTGGGGTGGAATTAAGGGGATTTGGGGTGGAATTGCGGGATTTGGGTGGAATTAAGGGGATTTGGGGTGGAATTAAGGGGATTTGGGGTGGAATTAAGGGGTTTGGGCAGAGTTAAGGGGATTTGGGGTGGAATTAAGGGGATTAGGGGTGGAATTGCGGGATTTGGGTAGAGTCAAGGGGATTTGGGGTGGAATTAGGGGTTTGGGGCAGAGTTAAGGGGATTTGGGGTGGAATTAGGGGATTTGGGTGGAATTAGGGGATTTGGGTGGAACTAAGGGGATTTGGGGTGGAATTGCGGGATTTGGGGTGGAATTAAGGGGATTTGGGGTGGAATTAAGGGTTTGGGCAGAGTTAAGGGGATTTGGGGTGGAATTAGGGGATCTGGGTGGAATTAAGGGGATTTGGGGTGGAATTGCGGGATTTGGGTGGAATTAAGGGGATTTGGGGTGGAATTAGGGGATTTGGGTGGAATTAGGGGATTTGGGTGGAATTAAGGGGATTTGGGGTGGAATTGCGGGATTTGGGTGGAATTAAGGGGATTTGGGGTGGAATTAAGGGGTTTGGGCAGAGTTAAGGGGATTTGGGGTGGAATTAGGGGATTTGGGGTGGAATTAAGGGGATTTGGGGTGGAATTAAGGGGTTTGGGCAGAGTTAAGGGGATGTGGGGTGGAATTAAGGGATTTGGGTGGAATTGCGGGATTTGGGTGGAATTAAGGGGATTTGGGGTGGAATTAAGGGGTTTGGGCAGAGTTAAGGGGATTTGGGGTGGAATTAAGGGAATTAGGGGTGGAATTGCGGGATTTGGGTAGAGTCAAGGGGATTTGGGGTGGAATTAGGGGTTTGGGGCAGAGTTAAGGGGATTTGGGGTGGAATTAGGGGATTTGGGTGGAATTAGGGGATTTGGGGTGAAATTAGGGGGTTTGGGCAGAGTTAAGGGGATTTGGGGTGGAATTAAGGGGTTTGGGCAGAGTTAAGAGGATTTGGGGTGGAATTAGGGGATTGGGGTGGAATTAAGGGGATTTGGGGTGGAATTAAGGGGTTTGGGCAGAGTTAAGGGGATTTGGGGTGGAATTAGGGGATTTGGGTGGAATTAAGGGGATTTGGGTGGAATTAAGGGGATTTGGGGTGGAATTAAGGGGTTTGGGCAGAGTTAAGGGGATTTGGGGTGGAATTAAGGGGATTTGGGTGGAATTAAGGGGATTTGGGGTGGAATTGCGGGATTTGGGTGGAATTAAGGGGATTTGGGGTGGAATTAAGGGGATTTGGGGTGGAATTAAGGGGTTTGGGCAGAGTTAAGGGGATTTGGGGTGGAATTAGGGGGTTTGGGTGGAATTAAGGGGATTTGGGGTGGAATTGCGGGATTTGGGTAGAGTCAAGGGGATTTGGGGTGGAATTAGGGGATTTGGGTGGAATTAAGGGGATTTGGGGTGGAATTGCGGGATTTGGGTGGAATTAAGGGGATTTGGGGTGGAATTAAGGGGTATGGGCAGAGTTAAGGGGATTTGGGGTGGAATTAGGGGGTTTGGGTGGAATTAAGGGGATTTGGGGTGGAATTAAGGGGTTTGGGTGGAATTAAGGGGATTTGGGGTGGAATTAAGGGGTTTGGGCAGAGTTAAGGGGATTTGGGGTGGAATTAGGGGATTTGGGTGGAATTAAGGGGAATAGGGCAGAGTTAAGGGGATTTGGGGTGGAATTAGGGGATTTGGGTGGAATTAAGGGGATTTGGGTGGAATTGCGGGATTTGGGGTGGAATTAAGGGGATTTGGGGTGTAATTAAGGGGATTTGGGCACAGTTAAGGGGATATGGGGTGGAATTAGGGCATTTGGGTGGAATTAAGGGGTTTGGGCAGAGTTAAGGGGATTTGGGGTGGAATTAAGGGGATTTGGGTGGAATTAAGGGGATTTGGGGTGGAATTGCAGGATTTGGGTGGAATTAAGGGGATTTGGGGTGGAATTAGGGGATTTGGGTGGAATTAAGGGGAATAGGGCAGAGTTAAGGGGATTTGGGGTGGAATTGCGGGATTTGGGGTGAGATTAAAGGGATTTGTTGTGGAATTAAGGGGATTGGGGCAGAGTTAAGGGGATTTGGGGTGGAATTAAGGGGATTAGGGTGGAATTAAGGGGATTTGGGGTGGAATTAAGGGGTTTGGGCAGAGTTAAGGGGATTTGGGGTGGAATTAGGGGGTTTGGGCAGAGTTAAGGGGATTTGGGGTGGAATTAAGGGTTTGGGGCAGAGTTAAGGAGATTTGGAGCGGAATTAAGGGGAATTGGGGTGAGATTAAGGGGAATTGGGGCAGATTTAATAGGATTTGGGGTGGAGTTAAGGGGATTTGGGGTGGAGTTAAGGGGATTTGGAGCAGAGTTAAGGGGATTTAGGGTGAAATAAAGGTGTTTGGGCAGAGTTAAGGGGATTTGGAGTGGAATTCAGGGAATTTGGGCAGAATTAAGGGGATTTGGGGCAAAGATAAGGGGATTTAGGCATTTAAGGGGATTTGGGGTGGAGTTAAGGGGATTTGAGGTGGGATTAAGGGGGATTTGGGTGGAATTGAGGGGATTGGGGCAGAGTTAAGGGGATTGGGGCTGAATGGAGGGGATTTGGGGCAGAGTTAAGGTTATTTTGGGTGGAATTAAGGGGATTTGGGGTGGAATTAAGGGGATTGGGGCAGAGTTAAGGGGATTGGGGGGTGGAATTACGGGATTTGGGGTGGAATTACGGGATTTGGGGTGGAATTACGGGATTTGGGGTGGAATTACGGGATTTGGGGTGGAATTAAGGGGTTTGGGGTGGAATTGAGGGAATTGGGCCAGACTTCGGGGGATTTGGGGCAGAGTTAAGGGGATCGGGCCAGAACCACGCTTCCTCCCCCACCCCGATGCCTCCCATCCCTCCCCCCCCAACCCCACCCTACCCCCCCCCCCCCACCCCAATCACCCACCGTGTCCCCCCCCCCCCCAACCCCCCCAGGCCGGTTTCAACAGCGGGGACGGCGTTCACTACTACAACATCCCGGGATCGCGCACGCCGGCCGTGTTGCACGTCGGCCGCGGGAGCAACGTGGGAATTTCGGGGCGTTGGATTTTCCGGGTGGACGAATTCACCGTCACCGAGGGACCCCCCCCCGAACAAAACGCCACCCCTTCGCCGACGCCCCCCCCCAAATCAACGACACCCAGCCCACCCGGGACCACCGAGGAGAAGACGTACATCTGCGAGTGGTGAGTGGGTGACGCGCGTGTCCGCGTCTTTTTTTTTGGGGGGGGGGGGGGGTCCTTTTTTGGGGGGGAGGGCACCCAGATTTGGGGGTGCCCTGGGGTTGGGGGCACCTGGGCGCCCTAAAATCCTTCCTTTCCCCCCCCCCAGAAGAAGGAGACGCCCCCCCCCCCCCCCCCGAGGACGCGTTACGGTGGAAAAAGCAATAAAGACGTGACGAGGAGAGCGGGGGGGCGTGTGCGTGTGCGTGCACACGCGTGTGCGAGCGGGCCCGTGCACACGCATGTGGGTGAGGGTCCGTGCACGCATGACAACCAGTGACACCAGCACCCACACCAGTGACAACCAGTGACGCCAGCACCCGCCCTCCATCACGACCAGTGACACCAGCACCCACACCAGTGACAACCAGTGACACCAGCACCCACCAGTACCCACACCAGTGACACCAGTACACACACCAGTGACACCAGCACCCACACCAGTGACACCAGCACCCACACCAGTGACAACCAGTGACACCAGCACACACACCAGTGACACCAGTACCCACACCAGTGACAACCAGTGACACCAGTGACACCAGCACCCACACCAGTGACACCAGCACCCACACCAGTGACACCAGTGACACCAGCACCCACCAGTACCCACACCAGTGACACCAGTACACACACCAGTGACACCAGCACCCACCCAGTGACATCAGCACCCACACCAGTGACAACCAGTGACACCAGTACACACACCAGTGACACCAGCACCCACACCAGTGACAACCAGTGACACCAGCACCCACCAGCACCCACACCAGTGACACCAGTACCCACACCAGTGACAACCAGTGACACCAGCACCCACCAGTACCCACACCAGTGACACCAGTACACACACCAGTGACACCAGCACCCACACCAGTGACAACCAGTGACACCAGCACCCACCAGTACCCACACCAGTGACACCAGTACACACACCAGTGACACCAGCACCCACACCAGTGACACCAGCACCCACACCAGTGACAACCAGTGACACCAGCACCCACCAGTACCCACACCAGTGACACCAGTACCCACACCAGTGACAACCAGTGACACCAGCACCCACCAGTACCCACACCAGTGACACCAGTACACACACCAGTGACACCAGCACCCACACCAGTGACAACCAGTGACACCAGCACCCACCAGTACCCACACCAGTGACACCAGTACACACACCAGTGACACCAGCACCCACCTGCATCACGACCAGTGACACCAGCACCCACACCAGTGACACCAGTACCCACACCAGTGACACCAGTGACACCAGCACCCACCAGTACCCACACCAGTGACACCAGTACACACACCAGTGACACCAGCACCCACCCAGTGACATCAGCACCCACACCAGTGACAACCAGTGACACCAGTACACACACCAGTGACACCAGCACCCACACCAGTGACAACCAGTGACACCAGCACCCACCAGCACCCACACCAGTGACACCAGTACCCACACCAGTGACAACCAGTGACACCAGTACACACACCAGTGACACCAGCACCCACACCAGTGACAACCAGTGACACCAGCACCCACCAGTACCCACACCAGTGACACCAGTACACACACCAGTGACACCAGCACCCACCTGCATCACGACCAGTGACACCAGCACCCACACCAGTGACACCAGTACACACACCAGTGACACCAGCACCCACCCAGTGACACCAGCACCCACCTGCATCACGACCAGTGACACCAGTACCCACACCAGTGACAACCAGTGACACCAGCACCCACCAGTACCCACACCAGTGACACCAGTACCCACACCAGTGACAACCAGTGACACCAGCACCCACCAGTACCCACACCAGTGACACCAGTACACACACCAGTGACAACCAGTGACACCAGCACCCACCCAGTGACATCAGCACCCACACCAGTGACAACCAGTGACACCAGTACACACACCAGTGACACCAGCACCCACACCAGTGACAACCAGTGACACCAGCACCCACCAGCACCCACACCAGTGACACCAGTACACACACCAGTGACACCAGCACCCACCCTGCATCACGACCAGTGACACCAGCACCCACACCAGTGACACCAGTGACACCAGCACCCACCAGCACCCACACCAGTGACACCAGCACCCACCAGTACCCACACCAGTGACACCAGTACACACACCAGTGACACCAGCACCCACCCAGTGACACCAGCACCCACACCAGTGACAACCAGTGACACCAGCACCCACACCAGTGACACCAGCACCCACACCAGTGACAACCAGTGACACCAGCACCCACCAGTACCCACACCAGTGACACCAGTACACACACCAGTGACACCAGCACCCACCCAGTGACATCAGCACCCACACCAGTGACAACCAGTGACACCAGTATACACACCAGTGACACCAGCACCCACACCAGTGACAACCAGTGACACCAGCACCCACCAGCACCCACACCAGTGACACCAGTACCCACACCAGTGACAACCAGTGACACCAGTACACACACCAGTGACACCAGCACCCACACCAGTGACAACCAGTGACACCAGCACCCACCAGCACCCACACCAGTGAC
The DNA here is from genome assembly GCF_947461875.1 of Haliaeetus albicilla. NCBI lineage: Eukaryota > Metazoa > Chordata > Aves > Accipitriformes > Accipitridae > Haliaeetus > Haliaeetus albicilla. The sequence goes on from NC_091513.1 coordinate 590,829, forward strand.
ACCAGTACACACACCAGTGACACCAGCACCCACCCTGCATCACGACCAGTGACACCAGTACCCACACCAGTGACACCAGTACCCACACCAGTGACAACCAGTGACACCAGCACCCACCAGTACCCACACCAGTGACACCAGTACACACACCAGTGACACCAGCACCCACCCAGTGACATCAGCACCCACACCAGTGACAACCAGTGACACCAGTACACACACCAGTGACACCAGCACCCACACCAGTGACAACCAGTGACACCAGCACCCACCAGCACCCACACCAGTGACACCAGTACCCACACCAGTGACAACCAGTGACACCAGTACACACACCAGTGACACCAGCACCCACACCAGTGACAACCAGTGACACCAGCACCCACCAGCACCCACACCAGTGACACCAGTACACACACCAGTGACACCAGCACCCACCCTGCATCACGACCAGTGACACCAGTACCCACACCAGTGACACCAGTACCCACACCAGTGACAACCAGTGACACCAGCACCCACCAGTACCCACACCAGTGACACCAGTACACACACCAGTGACACCAGCACCCACCCAGTGACATCAGCACCCACACCAGTGACAACCAGTGACACCAGTACACACACCAGTGACACCAGCACCCACACCAGTGACAACCAGTGACACCAGCACCCACCAGCACCCACACCAGTGACACCAGTACACACACCAGTGACACCAGCACCCACCCTGCATCACGACCAGTGACACCAGTACCCACACCAGTGACACCAGTACCCACACCAGTGACAACCAGTGACACCAGCACCCACCAGTACCCACACCAGTGACACCAGTACACACACCAGTGACACCAGCACCCACCCAGTGACATCAGCACCCACACCAGTGACAACCAGTGACACCAGTACACACACCAGTGACACCAGCACCCACACCAGTGACAACCAGTGACACCAGCACCCACCAGCACCCACACCAGTGACACCAGTACACACACCAGTGACACCAGCACCCACCCTGCATCACGACCAGTGACACCAGTACCCACACCAGTGACACCAGTACCCACACCAGTGACAACCAGTGACACCAGCACCCACCAGTACCCACACCAGTGACACCAGTACACACACCAGTGACACCAGCACCCACCCAGTGACATCAGCACCCACACCAGTGACAACCAGTGACACCAGCACCCACACCAGTGACACCAGCACCCACACCAGTGACACCAGTGACACCAGCACCCACCAGCACCCACACCAGTGACACCAGTACACACACCAGTGACACCAGCACCCACCCTGCATCACGACCAGTGACACCAGCACCCACACCAGTGACACCAGTGACACCAGCACCCACCAGCACCCACACCAGTGACACCAGCACCCACCAGTACCCACACCAGTGACACCAGTACACACACCAGTGACACCAGCACCCACCCAGTGACATCAGCACCCACACCAGTGACAACCAGTGACACCAGCACCCACACCAGTGACACCAGCACCCACACCAGTGACAACCAGTGACACCAGCACCCACCAGTACCCACACCAGTGACACCAGTACACACACCAGTGACACCAGCACCCACACCAGTGACACCAGCACCCACACCAGTGACAACCAGTGACACCAGCACCCACCAGTACCCACACCAGTGACACCAGTACACACACCAGTGACACCAGCACCCACCTGCATCACGACCAGTGACACCAGCACCCACACCAGTGACACCAGTACACACACCAGTGACACCAGTGACACCAGCACCCACCAGCACCCACACCAGTGACACCAGTACGCACACCAGTGACACCAGTACACACACCAGTGACACCAGCACCCACACCAGTGACACCAGTGACACCAGCACCCACCAGTACCCACACCAGTGACACCAGTACACACACCAGTGACACCAGCACCCACCCAGTGACATCAGCACCCACACCAGTGACAACCAGTGACACCAGCACCCACACCAGTGACAACCAGTGACACCAGCACCCACACCAGTGACACCAGCACCCACACCAGTGACAACCAGTGACACCAGCACCCACCAGTACCCACACCAGTGACACCAGTACACACACCAGTGACACCAGCACCCACCCAGTGACATCAGCACCCACACCAGTGACAACCAGTGACACCAGCACACACACCAGTGACACCAGTACCCACACCAGTGACAACCAGTGACACCAGTGACACCAGCACCCACACCAGTGACAACCAGTGACACCAGCACCCACACCAGTGACAACAGCACCCACACCAGTGACAACCAGTGACACCAGCACCCACCAGTACCCACACCAGTGACACCAGTACACACACCAGTGACACCAGCACCCACCCAGTGACACCAGCACCCACCAGCACCCACACCAGTGACACCAGCACCCACACCAGTGACAACCAGTGACACCAGCACCCACCAGTACCCACACCAGTGACACCAGTACACACACCAGTGACACCAGCACCCACACCAGTGACACCAGCACCCACCAGCACCCACACCAGTGACACCAGTACACACACCAGTGACACCAGCACCCACACCAGTGACACCAGCACCCACACCAGTGACAACCAGTGACACCAGCACCCACCAGTACCCACACCAGTGACACCAGTACACACACCAGTGACACCAGCACCCACCCAGTGACATCAGCACCCACACCAGTGACAACCAGTGACACCAGTGACACCAGCACCCACCCTCTGGGTGGGGGGGGGTGGGAGCCCCCCCACCTGTGTCCCTGGGTGGGGGTGGGTGTAACTGGGGGTGTCACTGGGAGACCCGCCGGTCAGGAGTGGGTGTTCGTGTGTGTCCCCCCCCCCCAAAATTGGACCCGGGCGTCCGGGTGTCCCCACCATGACCCCATAGTGGGGGGGGGGGTGGGGGGGCTTCAATGGGCCCCTTGTGGGGTGATGGGGGGGGGGTCAAGGGGGGGCACCCGAGGGTCGGGGGGGGTTGTGGGGGGGGGACACCCAGGTGTCTGGGGAGGGGACCCTGGAATGTGGGTGGGGGGTCAGGGGGTCCGTGGGGGGACCCAGAAATTTGGGGGGGGGGGTGTCAAGGGGTCCATGGGGGCACCCAAGGATCTGGGTGGGGGGATCAAGGGGTCTGGGGGGGGACTCAAAAATTTGGGGGGGGGTCAGGGGGTCCATGGGGGCACCCAAAAACCTGGGTGGGGGGTCAAGGGGTCCATGGGGGGACTCATAAATTTGGGGGGGGGGGGGTCAAGGGGTCTGTGGGGGGACCCAGGACCTGGGTGGGGGGGTCGAGGGGTCCGTGGGGGCACCCAAGGTTCTGGGTGGGGGGTCAAGAGGTCTGGGGGGGGACTCAGAAATTTGGGGGGGGGGGGTCATGGGGTCTGGGGGGGGACTCAGAAATTTGGGTGGGGGGTCAAGGGGTCCATGGGAGACTCAGAAATTTGGGGGGGGGGGTCAGGGGGTCCCTGGGGGCATCCAAAAACCTGGGGGGGGGGTCAAGAGGTCCGTGGGGGGACCCAGAACCTGGGTGGGGGGGTCAAGCGGTCCGTGGGGGGACTCAAAAATTTGGGTGGGGGGTCAAGAGGTCTGTGGGGGGACTCAGAAATTTGGGGGGGGGTCAAGGGGTCCATGGGGGGACTCAGAAATTTGGGGGGGGGGGTCATGGGGTCTGTAAAGGGACTCAGAAATTTGGGTGGGGGGTCCATGGGTCCATGGGAGACTCAGAAATTTGGGGGGGGGTCAGGGGGTCCATGGGGGCACCCAAGGGTCTGGGTGGGGGGTCAAGGGGTCCGTGGGGGGACCCAGGACCTGGGTGGGGGGGTCAAGGGGTCTGTGGGGGGACTCAAAAATTTGGGGGGGGGTCAGGGGGTCCATGGGGGCACCCAAAAACCTGGGTGGGGGGTCAAGGGGTCCATGGGGGGACTCATAAATTTGGGGGGGGGGTCAAGGGGTCCATGGGGGCACCCAAGGATCTGGGTGGGGGGATCAAGGGGTCTGGGGGGGGACTCAAAAATTTGGGGGGGGGTCAGGGGGTCCATGGGGGCACCCAAAAACCTGGGTGGGGGGTCAAGGGGTCCATGGGGGGACTCATAAATTTGGGGGGGGGTCAAGGGGTCTGGGGGGGCACCCAAGGGTCCGGGTGGGGGCACCCAGGCGAGGGGACGGCTGACAGCACCTCATGCACCCCCCCCCCCCATTAAATCAGGGTGGGGTGGGTGTGACTCTTGCCCCACCCTCAGGTGTAGCCCCGCCCCCGGTGTAGCCCCGCCCCCCCGGTGTAGCCCCGCCCCCTCCTAGGTGCGTTCTTCCCCTGTTTTTCCCTGGGAAGGTGAGTGGGGACACCCAGGACAGGGGGGTCCCATGGGTGGGGGGGGGTCCCTTTTTTTGGGGGGGGGGGGGTCCCATGGGTGGGGGGGGGGGTCCTGGGGGGGTGCCCCACCCACCGGGGTCCCTCCCACCCACCGGGGTCCCTCCTTGCGAAGGAAAGACCCTCGAATTGAGTAGCGGGCACCCAATTTTCCGGGGGGGGGGGTGTGTGTCCCCCCCCAAAAAAAGGGACCCACGTGACCAGGGCACCCATGTCCCCCCCCCCCAGGGTGTCACTGGGTGCCCAAGACCCCCCCCCAAAAAGGGATCCCAGTATCCGGGTTCTCCCAGTAACGCCCCACTCAGGAATCCGCCGTGACTCACCCTCCCCTCCTCCCCACCCCGCACTGGGTTTACTGGGAGGGAACTGGGAGGGAACTGGGACCCACCCTACCCCCCCCCCCGGATGTCTGGGGGTCCTCAGGAATGCCCCCCCCCCCCAGGGGTCAAAGGTCACAAGATGGCGTGGGACACACTGAGGGTTGTGGTGGTGCTGGCAGGTACTGGGAGGAACTGGGGGAGGGGGACTGGGAGGAATTGGGAGGGACTGGGGGAAATTGGGGGGGACTGGGAGGGACTGGGGGGAATTGGGGGGGAAATGGGAGGGAATTGGGGGGGACTGGGGGGAACTAGGAGGGGACTGGGGGAAATTGGGGGGGACTGGGAGGGAACTGGGGGTAACTGGAGGGAACTGGGAGGGAGCTGGGGGGTAATGGAGGGGAACTGGGAGGGAACTGGGGGAAACTGGGGGGGGAATGGGAGGGAATTGCGGGGAACTGGGGGAACTAGGAGGGAACTGGGGGGAATTGGGGGGGACTGGGAGGGAACTGGGGGAAATTGGGGGGGACTGGGAGGGAACTGGGGGTAACTGGAGGGAACTGGGAGGGAGCTGGGGGGTAATGGAGGGGAACTGGGAGGGAACTGGGGGAAACTGGGGGGGGAATGGGAGGGAATTGCGGGGAACTGGGGGAACTAGGAGGGAACTGGGGGGAATTGGGGGGGACTGGGAGGGAACTGGGGGAAATTGGGGGGGACTGGGAGGGAACTGGGGGTAACTGGAGGGAACTGGGAGGGAGCTGGGGGGTAATGGAGGGGAACTGGGAGGGAACTGGGGGAAACTGGGGGGGGAATGGGAGGGAATTGCGGGGAACTGGGGGAACTAGGAGGGAACTGGGGGGAATTGGGGGGGACTGGGAGGGAACTGGGGGAAATTGGGGGGGACTGGGAGGGAACTGGAGGGAACTGGGAGGGAGCTGGGGGGTAATGGAGGGGAACTGGGAGGGAACTGGGGGAAACTGGGGGGGGAATGGGAGGGAATTGCGGGGAACTGGGGGGAACTAGGAGGGAACTGGGGGAAATTCGGGGGGACTGGGAGGGAACTGGGGGAAATTGGGGGGGACTGGGAGGGAACTGGGGGTAACTGGAGGGAACTGGGAGGGAGCTGGGGGGTAATGGAGGGGAACTGGGAGGGAACTGGGGGAAACTGGGGGGGAAATGGGAGGGAATTGCGGGGAACTGGGGGAACTAGGAGGGAACTGGGGGAAATTGGGGGGGACTGGGAGGGACTGGGGGTAACTGGAGGGAACTGGGAGGGAGCTGGGGGGTAATGGAGGGGAACTGGGAGGGAACTGGGGGAAACTGGGGGGGGAATGGGAGGGAATTGCGGGGAACTGGGGGAACTAGGAGGGAACTGGGGGGAATTGGGGGGGACTGGGAGGGAACTGGGGGAAATTGGGGGGGACTGGGAGGGAACTGGGGGTAACTGGAGGGAACTGGGAGGGAGCTGGGGGGTAATGGAGGGGAACTGGGAGGGAACTGGGGGAAACTGGGGGGGAAATGGGAGGGAATTGCGGGGAACTGGGGGAACTAGGAGGGAACTGGGGGGAATTGGGGGGGACTGGGAGGGAACTGGGGGAAATTGGGGGGGACTGGGAGGGAACTGGGGGTAACTGGAGGGAACTGGGAGGGAGCTGGGGGGTAATGGAGGGGAACTGGGAGGGAACTGGGGGAAACTGGGGGGGAAATGGGAGGGAATTGCGGGGAACTGGGGGAACTAGGAGGGAACTGGGGGGAATTGGGGGGAACTAGGAGGGAACTGGGGGGACTGGGAGGGAACTGGGGGGAATTGGGGGGGACTGGGAGGGAACTGGGGGAAATTGGGGGGGACTGGGAGGGACTGGGGGGAATTGGGGGGGAAATGGGAGGGAATTGGGGGGAATGGGGGGGAAATGGGAGGGAATTGGGGGGAATGGGAGGGAACTGGGGGGAATTGGGGAGGAAATGGGAGGGGACTGGGAGGGAACTGGGGGAATTGGGGGGAACTAGGAGGGAGCTGGGGGGTAATGGAGGGGAACTGGGGGGGACTGGGAGGGAACTGGGGGGAATTGGGGGGGACTGAGAGGGAGCTGGGGGTAATGGAGGGGAACTGGGAGGGAACTGGGGGGAATTGGGGGGGAAATGGGAGGGAGCTGGGGGTAATGGAGGGGAACTGGGAGGGAATTGGGGGGAATTGGTGGGGACTGGGAAGGAACTGGGGGGTAATGGAGGGGAACTGGGAAGGAACTGGGGGAAACTGGGGGGAATTGGGGGGAACTAGGAGGGAGCTGGGGGGTAATGAAGGGGAACTGGGAGGGAACTGGGGGAACTAGGAGGGAACTGGGGGGAGTTGGGGGGGACTGGGAGGGAACTGAGGGGGTAATGGAGGGGAACTGGGAGGGAATTGGGGGGATTGGTGGGGACTGGGAGGGAGCTGGAGGGTAATGGAGGGGAACTGGGAGGATTGGGGGGAACTAGGAGAGAACTGGGCGGACTTGGGGGGAACTGGGGGGGACTGGGAAGGAACTGGGGGAAATTGGGGGGAACTGGGAAGGAACTGGGGGGGTAATGGAGGGTAACTGGGAGGGAATTGGGGGGAACTAGGAGGGAACTGGGGGGGACTGGGAAGGAACTGGGGGGGTGATGGAGGAGAACTGCGAGGGAATTGGGGAGAACTGGGGGGAACTGGGAGGGAACTGGGGGGAATTGGGGGGAACTAGGAGAGAACTGGGGGGACTTGGAGGGAACTGGGAGGAGACTGGGAAGGAACTGGGGGTAAATGGGGGGAATTGGGGGAACTAGGAGGGAACGAGGGGGAATTGGGGGGAGCTGGGAGGGAACTGGGGGGGGTAACTGGAGGGAACTGGGAGGGAATTGCGGGACCTGAGAGGGAACTGGGGGGAACTGGGGTAAGTGGGAGGGAATTGGGAGGGAACCAGGTGTAATTGGGGGGAACTGGGAGGGAACTGGGGGAGCTGCGAGGGAACTGGGAGGGAATTGCAGGAGCTGGGAGGTAACTGGGGGGAACTGGGAGGGAAGTGGGGGAACTGGGAAGGAACTGCGGGAGTTGGGAAGGAACTGGGAGGGGAATTGGGGGGAACTGGGAGGGAACTGGGGGGAACTGTGGGAACTGGGAGGGAATTGGGGGTAATTGGGGGGAACTGGGGAAAACTGGGAGGGAACTGGGGGCAACTTGGAGAGAACTGCGAGGCAGAACTGGGCAGAACTGGGAAAACTGGGAGGGAACTGTGGGAAACTGAGGTTAATTTAAGGGGAAACTGGGAGGGAACTGGGGGGAACTGGGAAGGAATTGGGGGGGAATTAGGGGAACTGGGTGGGAACTGGAGGTTACCGGGGCAGAACTGGGGGAACTGGGAGGAACTGGGGAGCACTGGGTCAGCTGAGTCTCCCCAACTGGTTTTTGCTCTCCCCCCCAGTTTTCTCCCTGGCGAGAGGGAACCCTCTCAATCCCGGTGAGCGACTGGGACAAACTGGGACAAACTGGGAGGGGGGAAGGCCCGTACTGGGAATGGGAGGGAGTTGGACTGGAATGGAGGGCTCCTACTGGGTGGGGGGGCCATACTGGGGGGTGGGGGCCATACTGGGAGCGGGAGGGCCATAGTGGGAGAGGGGGGGCCATACTGGGAGAGGGGGGCCATACTGGGAGCGGGGAGGCCATACTGGGAGCAGGGAGGCCATACTGGGAGTGGGAGGGCCATAGTGGGAGAGGGGGGGCCATAGTGGGAGAGGGGGGGCCATAGTGGGAGCAGGGAGGCCATACTGGGAGCGGGAGGGCCATACTGGGAGCGGGGGGCCATACTGGGAGAGGGGGGGCCATACTGGGAGCAGGGAGGGCCATACTGGGAGAGGGGGGCCATACTGGGAGCAGGGAGGCCATACTGGGAGTGGGAGGGCCATACTGGGAGCAGGGAGGCCATACTGGGAGCGGGAGGGCCATACTGGGAGCAGGGAGGCCATACTGGGAGCGGGAGGGCCATACTGGGAGCAGGGAGGCCATACTGGGAGCGGGAGGGCCATACTGGGAGCAGGGAGGCCATACTGGGAGCAGGGAGGCCATACTGGGAGAGGGGGGGCCATACTGGGAGCAGGGAGGCCATACTGGGAGCAGGGAGGCCATACTGGGAGCAGGGAGGCCATACTGGGAGAGGGGGGGCCATACTGGGAGCGGGAGGGCCATACTGGGAGCGGGAGGCCATACTGGGAGAGGGGGGGCCATACTGGGAGAGGGGGGGCCATACTGGGAGGGGGGGGCCATACTGGGTGTGGGGAGGAGCCACACTGGGAATGAGAGCTATTCATACTGGGAGTGAGGGGGTGTACTGGGAGTAGCAGGAGGTCACACTGGGAATGGAAGGGGGCGATACTGGGATACAGGGGGGGCCATACTGGGGGGGGTGGGTGTGTCCCGGGGGGGGGACGACACCCAGGTGTCCTCTGACTCCTCCCCCTCCCCACCAGATGCCACCAGTCCCTTCCAGTATGGTGAGTGGGATGCGGGTGATGGGGGTGTCCCCAAAAGGGGTGTCCCCAAGGGGGGGGGGGGTGACACAGGGGTGTCCCCAAAAGGGTGACAGGGTTGTCCCTGGGGGGGGGACAGTTGTCCCCAAGGGGGGGGACAGGGGTGTCCCTGGGGGGGGTGACAGGGGTGTCCCCAAGGGGGGGACAGGGGTGTCCCTGGGGGGGTGACAGGGTTGTCCCCAAGGGGGGGGGACAGGGGTGTCCCCAAAAGTGTGACACAATTGTCCCCAAGGGGGGGGACAGGGGTGTCCCTGGGGGGGTGACAGGGTTGTCCCCAAGGGGGGGGGGCAGGGGTGTCCCTGGGGGGGTGACAGAGTTGTCCCCAAGGGGGGGGGGACAGGGGTGTCCCCAAAATGGTGACAGGGTTGTCCCCAAGGGGGGGGGACAGGGGTGTCCCCAAAAGTGTGACACAATTGTCCCCAAGGGGGGGGGACAGGGGTGTCCCTGGGGGGGTGACAGGGTTGTCCCCAAGGGGGGGGGGACAGGGGTGTCCCCAAAATGGTGACAGGGTTGTCCCCAAGGGGGGGGACACGGTTGTCCCCAAGGGGGGGGACAGGGGTGTCCCTGGGGGGGTGACAGGGTTGTCCCCAAGGGGGGGGCAGGGGTGTCCCCAAGGTGGGGTGGGGGGTGCCCCCCGGGGGGGTGACAGCGATGCCCCCACCGTGTGTGTCGTGTCCCCCCCCCAGACTGGCACCGCCTGCGCGTGGCGGGGCTGTCGGTGGCCGCCGTCCTCTGTGTCATCGGCGTCATCGTCCTCCTCAGTGAGTGTCACCGGGGGGGGCCGTGTCATTTGGGGGGGGTCACTCTGTCACCTGGGGGGTGTCTGTGTCACCTGGGGGGGTCCCTCTGTCACCTGGGGGGGTCCCTGTGTCATTTGGGGGGTCCCTGTGTCATTTGGGGGGGGTCCCTCTGTCACCTGGGGGGTCCCTGTGTCATTTGGGGGGGGTCCCTCTGTCACCTGGGGGGGTCCCTGTGTCACCTGGGGGGTCCCTGTGTCATTTGGGGGGGGTCCCTCTGTCACCTGGGGGGGTCCCTGTGTCATTTGGGGGGTCCCTGTGTCATTTGGGGGGGGTCACTCTGTCACCTGGGGGGTCCCTGTGTCATTTGGGGGGGGTCCCTCTGTCACCTGGGGGGGTCCCTGTGTCATTTGGGGGGTCCCTGTGTCATTTGGGGGGGGTCCCTCTGTCACCTGGGGGGTCCCTGTGTCATTTGGGGGGGGTCCCTCTGTCACCTGGGGGGGTCCCTGTGTCACCTGGGGGGTCCCTGTGTCATTTGGGGGGGGTCCCTCTGTCACCTGGGGGGTGTCTGTGTCACCTGGGGGGGGCCGTGTCATTTGGGGGGGGTCACTCTGTCACCTGGGGGGTGTCTGTGTCATTTGGGGGGGGTCCCTCTGTCACCTGGGGGGTGTCTGTGTCATTTGGGGGGGGTCACTCTGTCACCTGGGGGGTCCCTGTGTCACCTGGGGGGGTGTCTGTGTCATTTGGGGGGGGTCCCTCTGTCACCTGGGGGGTGTCTGTGTCACCTGGGGGGGGCCGTGTCATTTGGGGGGGGTCACTCTGTCACCTGGGGGGTGTCTGTGTCATTTGGGGGGGGTCCCTCTGTCACCTGGGGGGTCCCTGTGTCATTTGGGGGGGGTCACTCTGTCACCTGGGGGGTCCCTGTGTCACCTGGGGGGGGTCCCTGTGTCATTTGGGGGGGGTCCCTGTGTCATTTGGGGGGTCCCTGTGTCATTTGGGGGGGGTCCCTCTGTCACCTGGGGGGTCCCTGTGTCACCTGGGGGGGGTCCCTGTGTCACCTGGGGGGTCCCTGTGTCATTTGGGGGGGGTCCCTGTGTCATTTGGGGGGTCGTCACTCTGTCACCTGGGGGGGTGTCTGTGTCACCTGGGGGGGGTCCCGTGTCATTTGGGGGGGTCCCTGTGTCACCTGGGGGGTCCCTGTGTCATTTGGGGGGGGTCCCTGTGTCACCTGGGGGGGTCCCTGTGTCATTTGGGGGGTCCCTGTGTCATTTGGGGGTCCCTGTGTCATTTGGGGGGGGTCACTCTGTCACCTGGGGGGTGTCTGTGTCATTTGGGGGGGTCCCTGTGTCACTTGGGGGGTCCCTGTGTCATTTGGGGGGGGTCACTCTGTCACCTGGGGGGTGTCTGTGTCACCTGGGGGGGGTCCCGTGTCATTTGGGGGGGTCCCTGTGTCACCTGGGGGGTCCCTGTGTCACTTGGGGATCCCTTTGTCACTTGGGGGGGTCCCTGTGTCATTTGGGGGGTGTCTGTGTCACCTGGGGGGTGTCTGTGTCATTTGGGGGGGGGTCCCCGTGTCACTTGGGGGGGTCCCTCTGTCACTTGAGGGGGTCCCTGTGTCATTTGGGGGGGCCCTGTGTCATTTGGGGGGGTCACTCTGTCACCTGGGGGGGTGTCTGTGTCACCTGGGGGGGGGCCTGTGTCATTTGTGGGGGGGTCCCCGTGTCACTTGGGGGGGGTCACTCTGTCATTTGGGGGGGGCCCTGTGTCACTTGGGGGGGGTCCCTGTGTCATTTGGGGGGGTCCCCAGAGATGTCCCCTGGGGGGGGTGATGTGTCCCCCCACACACACACACACCCCCCCCCCATCACCTCTTGTGTCCCCTGCCAGGTGGGAAGTGCAAGTGCCGGAGCAAAGCCAGGTGGGACAGGAGGGGACATTGGGGGGACATGGGGGGGACACGGGGGACATGGGGGGGACATGGAGGACTTGGGGACACGGGGGGACATGGGGGACATTGGGGGGACATCGGGGGGACATGGAGAACGTGGGGACATGGGGACATGGGGGGACATATGGACCTGGAGACACATGGAGGACTTGGGGACACGGGGGGACATGGGGGACATTGGGGGGACATCGGGGGGACATCGGGGGGACATGGAGAATGTGGGGACATGGGGACATGGGGGGACATATGGACATGGAGACACATGGAGGACTTGGGGACACGGGGGGACATGGGGGACATTGGGGGGACATCGGGGGGACATGGAGAACGTGGGGACATGGGGACATGGGGGGACATATGGACATGGAGACACATGGAGGACATTGGGGACATGGGGGGGACATGGAGGACTTGGGGACACGGGGGGACATGGGGGACATGGAGGGTCATTGGGGGGACATGGAGAACGTGGGGACATGGAGGACATGGGGAACATGGAGGACATGGGGGACATGGGGGACTTGGGGGACATGGGGGACTTGGGGACATGGGGGGACTTGGGGATGTGGGGACAGAGGGGGACATGGGGGGACATGGGGACATGGGGGACATGGAGAATGTGGGGACATGGGGACACAGGGGGACATGGGGGACATATGGACATGGAGACACATGGAGGACATTGGGGACACGGGGGGACATTGGGGACATGGAGAACGTGGGGACATGGGGGGATGTGGAGGGACATTGGGGGGACATGGAGAACGTGGGGACATGGAGGACTTGGGGACATGGGTGACATGGGGAACATGGAGGACATGGGTGACATGGGGACATGGGGGACATATGGCTGTGGGGGGACATGGGGGGGACATGGGGGACCTGGAGGGACATGGGGGGACATATGGACATGGAGACACATGGAGGACATTGGGGACATGGGGGGACGTTGGGGACATGGAGAACATGGGGACATGGGGACATGGGGGACATGGAGGACATGGGTGACATGGGGAACATGGGGACATGGAGGGACATTGGGGTCATGGAGGACTTGGGGACATTGGGGCCATGGAGGACTTGGGGACATGGGGGGACATATGGCTGTGGGGGGACATGGGGACACGGGCAGACATGGGGGACCTGGAGGGACATTGGGGGGACGTATGGACGTGGGGACACATGGAGGACATTGGGGACATGGGGGGACGTTGGGGACATGGAGGACTTGGGGACATTGGGAACATGGAGAACATGGAGGACATGGAAGACATGGGTGACATGGAGAACATGGGGACATGGGGGGACACTGGGGACATGGGAGTGTCCCAACCCCCTTTGACCCCACCCGCAGCCACCGCCGTCCCCCTCCGGAGATGTCCCACCTCGTCGGTCCCGGTAAGGTCCCCTCCCTGCCACCCTCAGGCCACCCATGGGTCCGGGTGGGGGGCACCTATGGGGTCTGGACACACCCTGACCCCCCCCCAAAATCTCTTCGTAGGAGCCACCAGCACGTGTTGAGGTGTCCCCACGTGTCCCCAACCCCAGGGGGGGACCCCGGCATCCCGGTGACACGCGGAGGAGGGGGTGAGGGAGGAGGAGGTTTATTTGGGGGTGAACCCCCCCCAAAAAAATCCAAGAAAAGGGGAATTAATAAAAAAAAATATTAAAAAAGGTAAATTTGGTTATTGGGGAGGGAGGGTGCCCTGTGGTGGCAACGGGGGGGACAAGGAGGGGACAAGGGGTTGACGGTGGCCTTGGGGACATTGGGTAGATGGTGGCACCAGGAGTGGACAAGGTGACATGGGGCGATGGTGGCATCAGGTTGATGGTGGCCTTGGGGACATTGGGTAGATGGTGGCACCAGGAGGTGACAAGGTGACGTGGGGGCGATGGTGGCATCAGGTTGATGGTGGCACCAGGAGGGGACAAGGTGACGTGGGGGTGATGGTGGCATCAGGTTGATGGTGGCACCAGGAGGTGACAAGGTGACAGGGCAATGGTGGCATCAGGTTGATGGTGGCCTTGGGGACATTGGGTAGATGGTGGCACCAGGAGGTGACAAGGTGATGTGGGGCGATGGTGGCATCGGGTTGTGGGTGGCCTTGGGTAGATGGTGGCACCAGGAGGGGACAAGGTGACGTGGGGGCGATGGTGGCATCAGGTTGATGGTGGCCTTGGGGACATTGGGTAGATGGTGGCATCAGGAGGTGACAAGGTGACGTGGGGGGATGGGGACATTGGGTTAATGGTGCCCCTGGGGACATCGGGTAGATGGTGGCACCAGGAGGGGACAAGGTGACGCGGGGGTGATGGTGACATCGGGTTGATGGTGGCCTTGGGTAGATGGTGGCACCAGGAGGTGACAAGGTGACGTGGGGGCGATGGTGGCATCAGGTTGATGGTGGCACCAGGAGGGGACAAGGTGACGTGGGGGCGATGGTGGCATCAGGTTGATGGTGGCCTTGGGGACATTGGGTAGATGGTGGCACCAGGAGGTGACAAGGTGACGTGGGGGCGATGGTGGCATCAGGTTGATGGTGGCACCAGGAGAGGACAAGGTGACGTGGGGGTGATGGTGGCATCAGGTTGATGGTGGCACCAGGAGGTGACAAGGTGACAGGGCAATGGTGGCATCAGGTTGATGGTGGCCTTGGGGACATTGGGTAGATGGTGGCACCAGGAGGTGACAAGGTGACGTGGGGCGATGGTGGCATCGGGTTGTGGGTGGCCTTGGGTAGATGGTGGCACCAGGAGGGGACAAGGTGACGTGGGGGCGATGGTGGCATCAGGTTGATGGTGGCCTTGGGGACATTGGGTAGATGGTGGCACCAGGAGGGGACAAGGTGACGTGGGGCGATGGTGGCATCGGGTTGTGGGTGGCCTTGGGTAGATGGTGGCACCAGGAGGGGACAAGGTGATGTGGGGGCGATGGTGGCATCAGGTTGATGGTGGCCTTGGGGACATTGGGTAGATGGTGGCATCAGGAGGTGACAAGGTGACGTGGGGGGATGGTGACATTGGGTTAATGGTGCCCCTGAGGACATCGGGTAGATGGTGGCACCAGGAGGGGACAAGGTGACGTGGGGCGATGGTGGCATCGGGTTGTGGGTGGCCTTGGGTAGATGGTGGCACCAGGAGGGGACAAGGTGACGTGGGGGCGATGGTGGCATCAGGTTGATGGTGGCCTTGGGGACATTGGGTAGATGGTGGCATCAGGAGGTGACAAGGTGACGTGGGGGGATGGTGACATTGGGTTAATGGTGCCCCTGAGGACATCGGGTAGATGGTGGCACCAGGAGGGGACAAGGTGACGTGGGGCGATGGTGGCATCGGGTTGTGGGTGGCCTTGGGTAGATGGTGGCACCAGGAGGGGACAAGGTGACGTGGGGGCGATGGTGGCATCAGGTTGATGGTGGCCTTGGGGACATTGGGTAGATGGTGGCACCAGGAGGGGACAAGGTGACATGGGGGTGATGGTGGCATTGGGTTGACGGTGGCCTTGGGGATGTCAAGTAGATGGTGGCACCAGGAGGGGACAAGGTGACGCGGGGGTGATGGTGACATCGGGTTGATGGTGGCCTTGGGTAGATGGTGGCACCAGGAGGTGACAAGGTGACGTGGGGGCGATGGTGGCATCAGGTTGATGGTGGCACCAGGAGGGGACAAGGTGACGTGGGGGCGATGGTGGCATCAGGTTGATGGTGGCCTTGGGGACATTGGGTAGATGGTGGCACCAGGAGGTGACAAGGTGATGTGGGGCCAATGGTGACACTGGGGACAGGGCTGGCGTGGGGCTAATGGTGATGCTGGGGACCATGTTGGGTGGATGGGGACACTGGGAAGGGCCAAGAGTGTCGTGAGTCGTTGGGGACAATCCGGTGACACCAGCAGGGGACGAGGTGCCGTGGCAGCTGACATCGCCACCTCCACAGCGACACGGTGGCCAGCGTCCCCAAGCCCGTGGTGGCCAACAACCCGTGTCCCTCAGGCACGCAGCTCCACGGCGATGTCACTGTTGATGTCCCCAACGAAGCGACGGTGGATGTCCCCGCATCCTTCGGGCACCCGGATCCACGCTGACGCGACGTCCCCGTGTCCTTCAAGCACCCAGCGACACGGTGGCCGATGTCCCCGCACCCCTCCGGCCGCAAAGGTCCCCGGTGACGCGATGCTCGACGTCCCCGTGTCCCCTCGAGGACCCGGTTCCACCCACGAGGTGCCGCTCGGGCGTCAACTCAAGACCCCAAGTCAACGGTGACGTGCCGGTAGATCTGGGTGGCCCCTTTGAAACTGGAGGCCACCAAAAAGTGACGGTGACCGAGGGACAGAGGGGCGAAGGCGCGGGGCGTGGCGGCCAAAAGCTCCTGGGTGGGCTCCAGGTGGCCACCGGCGCCCAGGCGGTAGACGCGGCTGGGGGCGTAGTCGTTGCCCAAGATCACGTAGCGTTGTCCGGCCAGCGCCAACGGTTGGAAGACCATCGAACCCCGCGCCGGCACCTGCTGCACCTCTCGGAACATGGAACCTTCCCAACGCATCACCTGGACGCAAGGAACGGTGGGAAGGGTTGGTGAGGGTGGTGGGGAGGACAGGAAGGTGAAGGTTGGGTGGTGGTCATCGTAGGGAAGTGTTGGGTTGGGTGGTGGGCGTCTTGGAAAGGGTTGGTTGGGTTCGATCATCATGGGAAGGGTTGGGTTGGGTGGTGGGCGTCTTGGAAAGGGTTGGTTGGGCTGAGATCATGGTGGGAAGGGTTGGGTTGGGTGGTGGGCATCTTGAAAAGGTTTGGTTGGGTTGTAGTCATCATGGGAAGTGTTGGGTTGGGTGGTGGACGTCTCGGAAAGGGTTGGTTGGGTTCGATCATCATGGGAAGGGTTGGGTTGGGTGGTGGGCGTCTTGGAAAGGGTTGGTTGGGCTGAGATCATGGTGGGAAGGGTTGGGTTGGGTGGTGGACGTCTTGGAAAGGGTTGGTTGTGTTGTAGTCATCATGGGAAGTGTTGGGTTGGGTGGTGGGCATCTTGAAAAGGGTTGGTTGGGTTGTAGTCATCATGGGAAGTGTTGGGTTGGGTGGTGGACATCTTGGAAAGGGTTGGTTGGGTTGAAGTCATGATGGGAAGGGTTGGGTGGTGGGCATCTTGGAAAGGGTTTTTTGGGTTCGATCATCATGGGAAGGGTTGTGTTGGGTGGTGGACATCTTGAAAAGGGTTGGTTGGGTTGTAGTCATCATGGGAAGGGTTGGGTTGGGTGGTGGACATCTTGGAAAGGGTTGGTTGGGCTGAGATCGTGGTGGGAAGGGTTGGGGGTGGTGGGCGTCTTCAAAAGGGTTGGTTGGGTTGTAGTCATCATGCGAAGGGTTGGGTTGGGTGGTGGACATCTTGGGAAGGGTTTTTTGGGTTCGTTCATGATGGGAAGCGTTGGGTTTGGTGGTGGACGTCTTGAAAAGGGTTGGTTGGGTTCGATCATCATGGGAAGGGTTGGGTTGGGTGGTGGACATCTTGAAAAGGTTTGGTTGGGTTGTAGTCATCATGGGAAGGGTTGGGTTGGGTGGTGGACGTCTTGGAAAGGGTTGGTTGGGTTGTGATCATGGTGGGAAGGGTTGGGTTGGGTGGTGGACATCTTGGGAAGGGTTAGTTGGGTTGTGATCATGATGGGAAGAGTTGGGTTCGTGGTGGTGACCCCCATGGACCCATGATGCTGGTGGCCCCCCATAACCACGTGATGATGATAGACCCCCAACGAACGTGCGATGACCCCCACAGACCCACGACCCTGGTGGGCCCCCGTGACCACGTAACGATGCCAGACCCACCCCGCCCGGCCCCGCCCCCTCACCTTGGCGTCGCCCAAGAAACGGGTCAAGCAGAGGAAGACGTGACCCCACAGCCGGAAGTGCTTGGCGGCGTAGACGTCGGGGACGTGGGGGATATCGGTGTGGGGGGCGAAGACCCCTCCGCTCCACCGGTAGACCAAGGGTCTCCGCGTGCCGCTGCAGACCACCAAAGCCGGTCGACCGCCCAACTCCAAAAATTCCAGGTGGGTGTCCCGGTGCCACGGCCGGAGAGCTTGGTGGGGGTAAAAACCCCGCCCCCCCCACCGGAAGAGGGTGCTGGTGCCACCTTTGGAGCTATCGGCCACCCCGAGGTACCAGTGACCTCCGAGGCGGGCGCTGGCCACCGCGTGGGGCCGTCGTAACCGTCCGTTGCCCAACGCCTGCAACCGGACGAAACGAGCGCCGGGACCACCGGCTCGGCGCCAGACGGCCGAACCGCCGCCCAGTTGGGCCACCACCACCACCAAGGCACCTCCCAGTTGCAGGGGGTGGCAGGCCACCGGCGACGAGCCTGTGGGGGGGACAAGGACACGGCGGGGGGGGGACACGTTAGGGAAAGGGCGTTTTGGGGAGTTTGTCGGCATTTTGGGAGGTTCTTCAGAACTTTTTGGGGGGTTTCCAGGGCATTTTTGGAGGTTCTCAGACCATTTTGGAGGTTCCTCAGACCATTTTGGGGGTCTTTCAGGGCATTTTTGGAGGTTCCTCAGACCATTTTGGGGGTCTTCCAGGGCATTTTGGAGGTTCCTCAGACCATTTTGGAGGTTCCTCAGACCGTTTTTGGGGTTCCTCAGACCATTTTTGGAGGTTCTCAGACCATTTTGGAGGTTCCTCAGACCATTTTTGGGGTCTTCCAGATAATTTTTTGAGGTTCCTCAGACCATTTTTGAGGTTCCTCAGACCATTTTTGGGGTCCTCCAGGGCATTTTTGGAGGTTCTCAGACCATTTTTGAGGTTCCTCAGACCATTTTGGGGGTCTTCCAGGGCATTTTTTGAGGTTCCTCAGACCATTTTTGGGTCCTCCAGGCCATTTTGGGGTGACAGCGTGGGTATAGAGTCCCCAAGGGCATTTTTGAGGACCTCCAGACGATTTTTGGAGGTTCCTCAGACCATTTTGGGGGTCTTCAAGGTCATTTTTTGAGGTTCCTCAGATCATTTTTGGGGTCTTCCAGACCATTTTGGGTTGAGAGTGTGGGTTTTGAGTCCCCAAGGGCATTTTTGAGGACTTCCAAGCCATTTTTTGAGGTTCCTCAGACCATTTTGGGGCCTTCAAGGTCATTTTTTGAGGTTCCTCAGATCATTTTGGGGGTCTTCCAGGCCATTTTGGGTTGACAGTGTGGGTTTTGAGTCCCCAAGGGCATTTTTGAGGACTTCAAGGCCATTTTTTGAGGTTCCTCAGACCATTTTGGGGGTCTTCCAGGTCATTTTGGAGGTTCCTCAGACCATCTTTGGGGTCCACCAGACCATTTTTGGGACCCCCTGCCCATTTTTTAGGTTCCTCAGACCATTTTTGGGGTCCTCCAGGTCCTTTTTGAGGTTCCTCAGATCATTTTTGGGGTCTTCTAGGCCATTTTGGGGTGACAGTGTGGGTTTTGAGTCCCCAAGGGCATTTTTGAGGACCTCCAGGCCATTTTTGGAGGTTCCTCAGACTATTTTTGAGGTTCCTCAGACCATTTTGGGGGTCTTCCAGACCATTTTTGAGGTTCCTCAGACCATTTTTGGGGTCCCCCAGGCCTTTTTTAGAGTGTTAGCGTTGGATTTGGGCTCCCCCAGGACATTTTTTGATGCTCATGCTATTTTTTGAGGTTCCTCAGATCATTTTTGGGGTCTTCTAGGCCATTTTGGGGTGACAGTGTGGGTTTTGAGTCCCCAAGGGCATTTTTGAGGACCTCCAGGCCATTTTTGGAGGTTCCTCAGACTATTTTTGAGGTTCCTCAGACCATTTTGGGGGTCTTCCAGACCATTTTTGAGGTTCCTCAGACCATTTTTGGGGTCCCCCAGGCCTTTTTTAGAGTGTTAGCGTTGGATTTGGGCTCCCCCAGGACATTTTTTGATGCTCATGCTATTTTTTGAGGTTCCTCAGACCATTTTTGGGGTCCTCCAGGCCATTTTTGGGTTGATAACATGGGTTTCGAGTCCCCAAGGGCATTTTTGAGGCCCTCTGGTCCATTTTTTGAGGTTCCTCAGACCATTTTTGAGGTGTCTCAGACCATTTTGGGGGTCCTCCAGGTCATTTTTGAGGTTCCTCAGACCATTTTTGGGGTCTTCCAGATCATTTTGGAGGTTCCTCAGCCCATTTTCGAAGTCGTTCAGCTCATTTCTGGACCCCTCCCCGACCGTTTTTGGACTCCCTCCCAAATCTTTTTTTTTTTTTCGGTTTTTCTCCATACCGGGCCGGCTTTTGGGATACTGGGACTCACCGTTGATGATGGTGGGGGCGCGGAATCGCCCGGCCAACTGGTCCCACTCCAAAAGGGCGCAGGCACCGGCGAAGGGTTGGGCCAGGGCCACCCCTGGGTGCCCCCCCAGGGCGAAGGGTTCGGCCGCCAGCGAGGAGAAGGGCAACGACTGGAAGGGGCGCAGCTCTGGCGGGGGGACACCCACCCCGGACACCCATCAGCTCCCAAATATCTGGGTGTCGTCGTCCCCCGACACCCCATCCACACATGCACACAGGGGAGGGGACCCAAATATTTGGGACTGGGGGGGGGGGCACCCAGGTGTCTGGGACTGGGGGGGCACCCAGATATTTGGGACTGGGGGGGCACCCAGGTGTTTGGGATGGGGGGGCACCCAGATATTTGGGATGGGGGGGACCCAAGTGTCTGGGACTGGGGGGCACCCAGGTATTTGGGATGGGGGGGAATCCAGATATTCGGGACTGGGGGGGCACCCAGGTGTCTGGGACTGGGGGGGCACCCAGGTATTTGGGATGGGGGGGGCCCAGGTGTCCAGGATGGGGGGATCCAGGTGTCTGGGACTGGGGGGGACCCAGATATTTGGGACTGGGGGGGCACCCAGGTGTTTGGGACTGGGGGGCACCCAGATATTTGGGATGGGGGGGGACCCAGGTGTCTGGGACTGGGGGGGCACCCAGATATTCGGGACTGGGGGGGGGCCCAGGTGTCCAGGATGGGGGGATCCAGGTGTTTGGGATTGGGGGGGCACCCAGATATTTGGGACTGGGGGGGGGGCACCCAGATATTTGGGATGGGGGGGGACCCAGGTGTCTGGGACTGGGGGGGCACCCAGATATTCGGGACTGGGGGGGGGGCCAGGTGTCCAGGATGGGGGGATCCAGGTGTTTGGGATTGGGGGGGCACCCAGATATTTGGGACTGGGGGGGGGGGCACCCAGATATTTGGGATGGGGGGGACCCAGGTGTCTGGGACTGGGGGGGCACCCAGATATTCGGGACTGGGGGGGGGCCCAGGTGTCCAGGATGGGGGGATCCAGGTGTTTGGGATTGGGGGGGCACCCAGATATTTGGGACTGGGGGGGGGACCCAGATATTTGGGATGGCGGGGGACCCAGGTGTCTGGGACTGGGGGGGCACCCAGATATTCGGGACTGGGGGGGGACCCAGGTGTCCAGGATGGGGGGATCCAGGTGTTTGGGATTGGGGGGGCACCCAGATATTTGGGACTGGGGGGGGATCCAGGTGTTTGGGACTGGGGGGGCACCCAGATATTTGGGGGGGGGGGGGGGGGGCCACCATACCGGAGACGAGGCAGTGGAAGTCGCGGGGTTGAAGCTGGGCCAGGGGGGTCCCCTGCCGGTGGGGGGGTCCCCGGCAGCGCCCCAATTCTCCGGGGGGGGTGACGCTCCCCAACCAGCTGATCAGCCAGCGCAGGTGACAGTCGCACTGGAAGGGGTTCCCCCGCAGGTCCCTGTCCCCCCCCCCAAATCCCAGCACCCTCAGGTGGGTGCTGGGGTCCCCCCCCCAGCACCCTCATGTCCCCCCACCCCTGGGTTGTGCCCCCACCCCGCCGTGGCTCGCTCCAGTTGCTCCCAGTACAGCCTAGGGGCTCCCAGTAAAGGCTTGTGGCCGCTGCGGTGTCACCCACGTCCCCCCGTGTCCCCCCATGTCCCCAAGTCCTCCATGACCCCCATATGTCCCCATGTCCCCCCACGTCCATATGTCCCCCCATGCCCCCCAAC
Organism: Haliaeetus albicilla; assembly: GCF_947461875.1. NCBI lineage: Eukaryota > Metazoa > Chordata > Aves > Accipitriformes > Accipitridae > Haliaeetus > Haliaeetus albicilla. Next base: position 612,752 of record NC_091513.1, read on the forward strand.
GTCCCCCATGTCCCCTGTGTCCCCATGTCCCCAAGTCCTCCATGACCCCAATGTCCCCCCATGTCCCCATGTCCCCCCATGTCCTCCATGTTCTCCATGTCACCCACATCCCCAAGTCCTCCATGTCCCCAATGTCCCCCCAATGTCCCCCTGTGTCCCCATGTCCCCACGTTCTCCATGTCCTCCCAATGTCCCCCATGTCCCCAATGTCCCCAAGACCTCCATGTCCCCCCATGTCCCCCTGTCCCCATGTCCCCAAGTCCCTCCATGTCCCCATGTCCCCAATGTCCCCATGTCCCCCATGTCCTCCATGTCCCCCATGTCCCCCATGTCCTCCATGTCCCCCAAGTCCCTCCATGTCCTCCATGTCCCCCAAGTCCCTCCATGTCCCCATGTCCCCAATGTCCCTCATGTCCCCAATGTCCCCCCATGTCCCCAAGTCCTCCATGTCCCCCAATGTCCCCCCATGTCCCCAATGTCCCTCCATGTCCCCCCATGTCCCCCTGTCCCCTTGTCCCCAAGTCCCCCCACGTCCCCAAGTCCTCCATGTCCCCATGTCCCCAATGTCCCCATGTCCCCCATGTCCTCCATGTCCCCCATGTCCCCAAGTCCTCCATGTCCCCAATGTCCCTCCATATCCCCCATGTCCCCCATGTCCTCCATGTCCCCCAAGTCCCTCCATGTCCCCATGTCCCCAATGTCCCTCATGTCCCCAATGTCCCCCCATGTCCCCAAGTCCTCCATGTCCCCCAATGTCCCCCCATGTCCCCAAGTCTTCCATGTCCCCATGTCCCCCGATGTCCCCCCATGTCCCCCTGTCCCCTTGTCCCCAAGTCCCCCCACGTCCCCAAGTCCTCCATGTCCCCCATGTCCCCCCATGTCCCCATGTCCCCAATGTCCCTCATGTCCCCAATGTCCCCCCACGTCCCCAAGTCCTCCATGTCCCCCAATGTCCCCCCATGTCCCCCTGTCCCCTTGTCACCATGTCCCCCCACGTCCCCAAGTCCTCCATGTCCCCCATGTCCCCCCATGTCCTCAATGTCCCCAAGTCCTCCATGTCACCCATGTCCCCCAATGTCCCCTCATGTCCCCAGTGTCCTCCATATCCCCAACGTCCCCATGTCCTCCATGTCCCCCCATGTCCCCAAGTCCTCCATGTCCCCCAATGTCCCCTCATGTCCCCAGTGTCCTCCATATCCCCAATGTCCCCATGTCCTCCATGTCCCCCCATGTCCCCAAGTCCTCCGTGTCCCCATATCCCCCATGTCCCCAATGTCCCCCATGTCCTCCATGTCCCCCCCATGTCCCCAAGTCCTCCATGTGCCCCAACATCCCCCCATGTCCTCAATGTCCCCCACGTCCCCATGTCCCTCCACGTCCCCTCCTCCCCTACATCCCCCCCCCCCCATGTCCCTCGTGTCCCCCCCCACCCCCCCCCCGTGTCCCCATGTCACCCACAGCTGGGTCAACGTCTCCAACCCCTGGAAGAGACCCCGGGGCAGCGTCTCCAGCCGGTTGTTGGCCAAACTCCTGCGGGGACATCAGGACATGGGGACATCAGGACAGGGGGACATCAGGACACGGGGACATCAGGACAGGGGGACACGGGGGTGGGGGGGGGGTCCCGTGGGGGCCCCCCAGGCTGTCCCCAGTGTCCCCAAGGTGGCCCAGCGTCTCCCCAGCTGTCCCCAGTATGACAAAGTTGTCCCAAAGGTGGCCCAGCGCGTCCCCAGGGGTGGCCCTAATGTCCCCGAGGTGTCCCTGAGGGGTCCCCAGTGTGTCCCAGTGTGTCCCAGTGTGTCCCCAGTGTCCCCAAGGGCATTCCCAGTGTCCCCAGTGTGTCCCCACTGTGTCCCCAGTGTCCCCAAGGGCCTTCCCAGTGTGCCTCAGTGTGTCCCAGTGTGTCCCCAGTGTCCCCAAGGGCATTCCCAGTGTCCCCAGTGTGTCCCAGTGTGTCCCCAGTGTGTCCCCAGTGTCCCCAAGGGCCTTCCCAGTGTCCCCAGTGTGTCCCAGTGTGTCCCCAGTGTCCCCAAGGGCATTCCCAGTGTCCCCAGTGTGTCCCAGTGTGTCCCCAGTGTCCCCAAGGGCATCCCCAGTGTGTCCCAATGTGTCCCAGTGTGTCCCAGTGTGTCCCAGTGTCCCCAGTGCGTCCCCAGTGTCCCCAAGGGCATCCCCAGTGTGTCCCAGTGTGTCCCCAGTGTGTCCCCAGTGCATCCCCAGTGTGTCCCCAGTGTGTCCCCAGTGTCTCCCAGGGTGTCCCTGGGCTGTTCCCAGTGTCCCCAGTGTGTCCCAGTGTGTCCCAGTGTGTCCCCAGTGTGTCCCCAGTGTCCCCAAGGGCATCCCCAGTGTGTCCCAGTGTGACTCCACTGTGTCCCCAAGGTATCCCCAGTGTCCCCAGTGTGTCCCAGTGTGTCCCAGTGTGTCCCCAGTGTCCCCAAGGGCATTCCCAGTGTCCCCAGTGTATCCCAGTGTGTCCCCAGTGTCCCCAAGGGCATCCCCAGTGTCCCCAGTGTGTCCCAGTGTGTCCCCAGTGTCCCCAAGGGCCTTCCCAGTGTCCCCAGTGTGTCCCAGTGTGTCCCCAGTGTCCCCAAGGGCATCCCCAGTATCCCCAGGGATGTCCCAGTGTGTCCCAGTGTGTCCCAGTGTGTCCCCACTGTGTCCCCAGTGTCCCCAAGGGCATCCCCAGTGTGTCCCAGTGTGTCCCAGTGTGTCCCAGTGTGTCCCCAGTGTCCCCAAGGGCCTTCCCAGTGTGTCCCAGTGTGTCCCAGTGTGTCCCAGTGTGTCCCCAGTGTCCCCAAGGGCATCCCCAGTGTCCCCAGTGTGTCCCAGTGTGTCCCCAGTGTCCCCAGTGTCCCCCAGGGTGTCCCTGGGCTGTTCCCAGTGTGTCCCAGTGTGCCCCAGTGTGTCCCCAGTGTCCCCAAGGGCCTTCCCAGTGTGTCCCAGTGTGTCCCCAGTGTCCCCAAGGGCCTTCCCAGTGTGTCCCAGTGTGCCCCAGTGTATCCCCAAGGGCCTTCCCAGTGTGTCCCAGTGTGTCCCCAGTGTCCCCAAGGGCATTCCCAGTGTCCCCAGTGTGTCCCAGTGTCCCCAGTGTGTCCCAGTGTGTCCCCAGTGTCCCCAAGGGCATCCCCAGTGTGTCCCAGTGTGTCCCCAGTGCATCCCCAGTGTCCCCAGTGTGTCCCCAATGTCCCCAGTGTGTCCCCAGTGTGTCCCCAGTGTCCTCAAGGGCCTTCCCAGTGTGTCCCAGTGTGTCCCAGTGTGTCCCAGTGTGTCCCCAAGGGCCTTCCCAGTGTGTCCCAGTGTGTCCCAGTGTGCCCCAGTGTGTCCCCAGTGTGTCCCCAGTGTCCCCAAGGGCCTTCCCAGTGTCCCCAGTGTGTCCCAGTGTGTCCCCAAGGGCCTTCCCAGTGTGTCCCAGTGTGTCCCCAGTGTCCCCAAGGGCCTTCCCAGTGTGTCCCAGTGTGACTCCACTGTGTCCCCAAGGGCCTTCCCAGTGTGTCCCAGTGTGTCCCAGTGTGACTCCACTGTGTCCCCAAGGGCATCCCCAGTGTCCCCAGTGTGTCCCCAGTGTCCCCCAGGGTGTCCCTGGGCTGTTCCCAGTGTCCCCAGTGTGTCCCAGTGCATCCCCAGTGACCCCAAGGGCATCCCCAATGTCCCCAGTGTGTCCCCAGTGTCCCCAAGGGCCTTCCCAGTGTGTCCCAGTGTGTCCCAGTGTGTCCCAGTGTGTCCCCAAGGGCCTTCCCAGTGTGTCCCAGTGTGTCCCAGTGTGTCCCCAGTGTCCCCAAGGGCCTTCCCAGTGTGTCCCAGTGTGTCCCAGTGTGTCCCAGTGTGTCCCCAAGGGCCTTCCCAGTGTGTCCCAGTGTGTCCCAGTGTGTCCCCAAGGGCCTTCCCAGTGTGTCCCAGTGTGTCCCAGTGTGCCCCAGTGTGTCCCCAGTGTGTCCCCAGTGTCCCCAAGGGCCTTCCCAGTGTCCCCAGTGTGTCCCAGTGTGTCCCCAAGGGCCTTCCCAGTGTGTCCCAGTGTGTCCCAGTGTGCCCCAGTGTGTCCCCAGTGTGTCCCCAGTGTCCCCAAGGGCATTCCCAGTGTCCCCAGTGTGTCCCAGTGTGTCCCCAGTGTCCCCAAGGGCATCCCCAGTGTGTCCCAATGTGTCCCAGTGTGTCCCAGTGTGTCCCAGTGTCCCCAGTGCGTCCCCAGTGTCCCCAAGGGCATCCCCAGTGTGTCCCAGTGTGTCCCCAGTGTGTCCCCAGTGCATCCCCAGTGTGTCCCCAGTGTGTCCCCAGTGTCTCCCAGGGTGTCCCTGGGCTGTTCCCAGTGTCCCCAGTGTGTCCCAGTGTGTCCCAGTGTGTCCCCAGTGTGTCCCCAGTGTCCCCAAGGGCATCCCCAGTGTGTCCCAGTGTGACTCCACTGTGTCCCCAAGGTATCCCCAGTGTCCCCAGTGTGTCCCAGTGTGTCCCAGTGTGTCCCCAGTGTCCCCAAGGGCATTCCCAGTGTCCCCAGTGTATCCCAGTGTGTCCCCAGTGTCCCCAAGGGCATCCCCAGTGTCCCCAGTGTGTCCCAGTGTGTCCCCAGTGTCCCCAAGGGCCTTCCCAGTGTCCCCAGTGTGTCCCAGTGTGTCCCCAGTGTCCCCAAGGGCATCCCCAGTATCCCCAGGGATGTCCCAGTGTGTCCCAGTGTGTCCCAGTGTGTCCCAGTGTGTCCCCACTGTGTCCCCAGTGTCCCCAAGGGCATCCCCAGTGTGTCCCAGTGTGTCCCAGTGTGTCCCAGTGTGTCCCCAGTGTCCCCAAGGGCCTTCCCAGTGTGTCCCAGTGTGTCCCAGTGTGTCCCAGTGTGTCCCCAGTGTCCCCAAGGGCATCCCCAGTGTCCCCAGTGTGTCCCAGTGTGTCCCCAGTGTCCCCAGTGTCCCCCAGGGTGTCCCTGGGCTGTTCCCAGTGTGTCCCAGTGTGCCCCAGTGTGTCCCCAGTGTCCCCAAGGGCCTTCCCAGTGTGTCCCAGTGTGTCCCCAGTGTCCCCAAGGGCCTTCCCAGTGTGTCCCAGTGTGCCCCAGTGTATCCCCAAGGGCCTTCCCAGTGTGTCCCAGTGTGTCCCCAGTGTCCCCAAGGGCATTCCCAGTGTCCCCAGTGTGTCCCAGTGTCCCCAGTGTGTCCCAGTGTGTCCCCAGTGTCCCCAAGGGCATCCCCAGTGTGTCCCAGTGTGTCCCCAGTGCATCCCCAGTGTCCCCAGTGTGTCCCCAATGTCCCCAGTGTGTCCCCAGTGTGTCCCCAGTGTCCTCAAGGGCCTTCCCAGTGTGTCCCAGTGTGTCCCAGTGTGTCCCAGTGTGTCCCCAAGGGCCTTCCCAGTGTGTCCCAGTGTGTCCCAGTGTGCCCCAGTGTGTCCCCAGTGTGTCCCCAGTGTCCCCAAGGGCCTTCCCAGTGTCCCCAGTGTGTCCCAGTGTGTCCCCAAGGGCCTTCCCAGTGTGTCCCAGTGTGTCCCCAGTGTCCCCAAGGGCCTTCCCAGTGTGTCCCAGTGTGACTCCACTGTGTCCCCAAGGGCCTTCCCAGTGTGTCCCAGTGTGTCCCAGTGTGACTCCACTGTGTCCCCAAGGGCATCCCCAGTGTCCCCAGTGTGTCCCCAGTGTCCCCCAGGGTGTCCCTGGGCTGTTCCCAGTGTCCCCAGTGTGTCCCAGTGCATCCCCAGTGACCCCAAGGGCATCCCCAATGTCCCCAGTGTGTCCCCAGTGTCCCCAAGGGCCTTCCCAGTGTGTCCCAGTGTGTCCCAGTGTGTCCCAGTGTGTCCCCAAGGGCCTTCCCAGTGTGTCCCAGTGTGTCCCAGTGTGTCCCCAGTGTCCCCAAGGGCCTTCCCAGTGTGTCCCAGTGTGTCCCAGTGTGTCCCAGTGTGTCCCCAAGGGCCTTCCCAGTGTGTCCCAGTGTGTCCCAGTGTGTCCCCAAGGGCCTTCCCAGTGTGTCCCAGTGTGTCCCAGTGTGCCCCAGTGTGTCCCCAGTGTGTCCCCAGTGTCCCCAAGGGCCTTCCCAGTGTCCCCAGTGTGTCCCAGTGTGTCCCCAAGGGCCTTCCCAGTGTGTCCCAGTGTGTCCCAGTGTGCCCCAGTGTGTCCCCAGTGTGTCCCCAGTGTCCCCAAGGGCATTCCCAGTGTCCCCAGTGTGTCCCAGTGTGTCCCCAGTGTCCCCAAGGGCATCCCCAGTGTGTCCCAATGTGTCCCAGTGTGTCCCAGTGTGTCCCAGTGTCCCCAGTGCGTCCCCAGTGTCCCCAAGGGCATCCCCAGTGTGTCCCAGTGTGTCCCCAGTGTGTCCCCAGTGCATCCCCAGTGTGTCCCCAGTGTGTCCCCAGTGTCTCCCAGGGTGTCCCTGGGCTGTTCCCAGTGTCCCCAGTGTGTCCCAGTGTGTCCCAGTGTGTCCCCAGTGTGTCCCCAGTGTCCCCAAGGGCATCCCCAGTGTGTCCCAGTGTGACTCCACTGTGTCCCCAAGGTATCCCCAGTGTCCCCAGTGTGTCCCAGTGTGTCCCAGTGTGTCCCCAGTGTCCCCAAGGGCATTCCCAGTGTCCCCAGTGTATCCCAGTGTGTCCCCAGTGTCCCCAAGGGCATCCCCAGTGTCCCCAGTGTGTCCCAGTGTGTCCCCAGTGTCCCCAAGGGCCTTCCCAGTGTCCCCAGTGTGTCCCAGTGTGTCCCCAGTGTCCCCAAGGGCATCCCCAGTATCCCCAGGGATGTCCCAGTGTGTCCCAGTGTGTCCCAGTGTGTCCCCACTGTGTCCCCAGTGTCCCCAAGGGCATCCCCAGTGTGTCCCAGTGTGTCCCAGTGTGTCCCCAGTGTCCCCAAGGGCATCCCCAGTGTGTCCCAGTGTGTCCCCAGTGCATCCCCAGTGTCCCCAGTGTGTCCCCAATGTCCCCAGTGTGTCCCCAGTGTGTCCCCAGTGTCCTCAAGGGCCTTCCCAGTGTGTCCCAGTGTGTCCCAGTGTGTCCCAGTGTGTCCCCAAGGGCCTTCCCAGTGTGTCCCAGTGTGTCCCAGTGTGCCCCAGTGTGTCCCAGTGTGCCCCCAGTGTCCCCAAGGGCCTTCCCAGTGTCCCCAGTGTGTCCCAGTGTGTCCCCAAGGGCCTTCCCAGTGTGTCCCAGTGTGTCCCAGTGTGTCCCAGTGTGACTCCACTGTGTCCCCAAGGGCCTTCCCAGTGTCCCCAGTGTGTCCCAGTGTGTCCCCAAGGGCCTTCCCAGTGTCCCCAGTGTGTCCCAGTGCATCCCCAGTGACCCCAAGGGCATCCCCAATGTCCCCAGTGTGTCCCCAGTGTGTCCCCAGTGTCCCCAAGGGCCTTCCCAGTGTCCCCAGTGTGTCCCAGTGTGTCCCCAAGGGCCTTCCCAGTGTGTCCCAGTGTGTCCCAGTGTGTCCCCAAGGGCCTTCCCAGTGTGTCCCAGTGTGTCCCAGTGTGCCCCAGTGTGTCCCCAGTGTCCCCAAGGGCCTTCCCAGTGTCCCCGGTGTGTCCCAGTGTGTCCCCAAGGGCCTTCCCAGTGTGTCCCAGTGTGTCCCAGTGTGTCCCCAGTGTCCCCAAGGGCCTTCCCAGTATGTCCCAGTATGTCCCAGTGTCACTCACAGGTAGAGCAGCCCCCGCAGCCCCCGCAGCGCCGTGGGGGCGATCGTCCCCACCTCGTTGTCCTCAATGAACCTGGGGACACCAGCACCTCTGCCACCACCAGTATATCCCAGTACAGCCCAGTCCCTCCCCACTTACCCCCCAGTACCTCCCATGCCCTCCCCAGTCTCCCCCGGTGTCTCCCAGTATACTCCAGTGCCCGCTGCTGGCCCTTCCAGGGCCTCCCAGTAAATCCCAGTGGCTCTCAGTGCCTCCCAGTATACTCCAGTGCACACTGGTGTCCCCCCCAGTAAATCCCAGTGGCCCCCACTGCCTCCCAGTGTACTCCAGTGCCCACTGGTGTCCCTCCCAGTACACCCCAGTGTCCCTTCCAGTGCCCCCCAGTAAATCCCAGTGGCCCTCAGTGCCTTCCAGTACACCCCAGTGTCCCTTCCAGTGCTCCCCAGTAAATCCCAGTGGCCCTCAGTGCCTTCCAGTACACCCCAGTATCCCTTCCAGTGCCCCCCAGTCCCAGTGCCCCCCTCATCCCCTGCCCAGTTTCTCCCAGTACAGCCCAGTCCCTCCCCACTTACCCCCCAGTACCTCCCATGCCCTCCCCAGTCTCTCCCAGTATACTCCAGTGCCCACTGGTGGCCCTCCCGGGGCCTCCCAGTAAATCCCAGTGGCCCTCAGTGCCTCCCAGTACACCCCAGTATCCCTTCCAGTGCCCCCCAGTCCCAGTGCCCCCCTCATCCCCTGCCCAGTTTCTCCCAGTACAGCCCAGTCCCTCCCCACTTACCCCCCAGTACCTCCCATGCCCTCCCCAGTCTCTCCCAGTATACTCCAGTGCCCACTGGTGGCCCTCCCGGGGCCTCCCAGTAAATCCCAGTGGCCCTCAGTGCCTCCCAGTACACCCCAGTATCCCTTCCAGTGCCCCCCAGTCCCAGTGCCCCCCTCATCCCCCACCCAGTTTTTCCCAGTACAGCCCAGCGTCCCCTCCAATCACTCCCTAGTGCCTCCCAGCCACCCTCACCAGTGCCTTCCAGTACATCCCATTACCCCCCAGTGCCTCCCAGTACAGCCCAGCGTCCCCCCGTGTCCCCTGCAGTCCCTCCCCAGTTCCCTCCCAGTCCCTTCCCAGTGCCTCCCAGTCCCCTCCCAGTGCCTCCCAGTTCCCTCCCAGTCCCTTCCCAGTGCCTCCCAGTCTCCTCCCAGTGCCTCCCAGTCCCCTCCCAGAGCCTCCCAGTGCCTCCCAGTCCCCTCCCAGTGCCTTCCAGTCCCCTCCCAGTGCCTCCCAGTTCCCTCCCAGTCCCCTCCCAGTGCCTCCCAGTCCCCTCCCAGTGCCTCCCAGTTCCCTCCCAGTCCCTTCCCAGTGCCTCCCAGTCCCCTCCCAGTGCCTTCCAGTTCCCTCCCAGTCCCTTCCCAGTGCCTTCCAGTCCCCTCCCAGTCCCCTCCCAGTCCCCTCCCAGTGCCTCCCAGTCTCCTCCCAGTGCCTCCCAGTCCCCTCCCAGTGCCTCCCAGTTCCCTCCCAGTCCCTTCCCAGTGCCTCCCAGTCCCCTCCCAGTGCCTCCCAGTCTCCTCCCAGTGCCTCCCAGTCCCCTCCCAGAGCCTCCCAGTGCCTCCCAGTCCCCTCCCAGTGCCTTCCAGTCCCCTCCCAGTCCCCTCCCAGTGCCTCCCAGTCCCCTCCCAGTGCCTCCCAGTTCCCTCCCAGTCCCTTCCCAGTGCCTCCCAGTCCCCTCCCAGTGCCTCCCAGTCTCCTCCCAGTGCCTCCCAGTCCCCTCCCAGAGCCTCCCAGTGCCTCCCAGTCCCCTCCCAGTGCCTTCCAGTCCCCTCCCAGTCCCCTCCCAGTGCCTCCCAGTCCCCTCCCAGTGCCTTCCAGTCCCCTCCCAGTGCCTCCCAGTTCCCTCCCAGTCCCTCCCAGTCCCCTCCCAGTGCCTCCCAGTTCCCTCCCAGTCCCTTCCCAGTGCCTCCCAGTCCCCTCCCAGTGCCTTCCAGTTCCCTCCCAGTCCCTTCCCAGTGCCTTCCAGTCCCCTCCCAGTGCCTTCCAGTCCCCTCCCAGTCCCCTCCCAGTCCCCTCCCAGTGCCTCCCAGTCTCCTCCCAGTGCCTCCCAGTCCCCTCCCAGTACTACTCACAAGTATTCCAGCAGCGCCAGCCCGGCAAAGGCCCCATCCCCGATGGTCCCCAGGCGCCCAGCAGTGACCAACCTGTGGGGACACCCCACTGCCACCCCTGGGGACACCCTGGAGGATCTCGGGGGACTTTGGGGACACTTCGGGGACCCCCCGGGGGCCTTGGGGACACCTTGGGGACCTTAAGGAGACCCTTGGAGGCACCATCGGGGGGCTTGGGGACACCATGGGGACCTTGGGGACATGGTGGGGACACCATGGGAACCTTGGGGACACCGTGGGGACATCATGGGGACATCGTGGGGACACCATGGGGACCTTGGGGACACGTTGGGGACATGTTGGGGATGGTGTGGGGACCTTGGGGACACCATGGGGACACCATGGGGACCTTGGGGACAGGTTGGGGATGGCGTGGGGACCTTGGGCACACCATGGGGACACCATGGGGACATCAGGGATGCATTGGAGATGGCATGAGGACCTTGGGGACACCATGGGGACCTCAGGGACATGCTGGGGATGGCATAGGGACGTTGGGGACATGTTGGGGATGGCATGGGGACCTTGGGAACACAATGGGGACACCATGGGGACAACATGGGGACCTCGGGGACATGTTGGGGACACCATGGGGACCTTGAGGACGCATTGGAGATGGCATGGGGACCTTGGGGACAGCATGTGGACATCATGGGGACCTCAGGGACATGGTGGGGATGGTGTGGGGACCTTGGGGACACCATGGGGACACCATGGGGACCTCGGGGACGTGTTTGGGACACCATGGGGACCTTGGGGACACCATGGGGACCTTGGGGACACGTTGGGGATGGCATGGGGACATGTTGGGGACATGTTGGGGATGGTGTGGGGACCTTGGGGACACCATGGGGACACCATGGGGACCTCGGGGACGCATTGGAGATGGCATGGGGACCTTGGGGACACCATGGGGACACCATGGGAACCTTGGGGACATGTTGGGGATGACAGTGGGGATCTTGGGGACACCATGGGGACACCATGGGGACCTCGGGGACGTGTTTGGGACACCATGGGGACCTTGGGGATGCATTGGGGATGGCATGGGGACCTTGGGGACACCATGGCGACCTTGGGGACACGTTGGGGATGGCATGGGGACATGTTGGGGATGGTGTGGGGACCTTGGGGACACCATGGGGACCTTGGGGACATGGTGGGGACACCATGGGGACACCATGGGGACCTTGAGGACATGGTGGGGACACCATGGGGACCTTGGGAACATGGCGGGGATGGCAGTGGGGACCTTGGGACACGTTGGGGACACCATGGGGACCTTGGGGACACCATGGGGACACCATGGGGACCTTGGGGACATTGTGGGGATGGCGTGGGGACCTTGAGGACACCATGGGGACACCATGGGAACCTTGGGGACATGTTGGGGATGACAGTGGGGACCTTGGGGACACCATGGGGACACCATGGGGACCTCGGGGACGTGTTTGGGACACCATGGGGACCTTGGGGATGCATTGGGGATGGCATGGGGACCTTGGGGACACCATGGCGACCTTGGGGACACGTTGGGGATGGCATGGGGACATGTTGGGGACATGTTGGGGATGGTGTGGGGACCTTGGGGACACCATGGGGACACCATGGGGACCTCGGGGATGCATTGGAGATGGCATGGGGACCTTGGGGACACCATGGGGACACCATGGGGACCTCGGGGACAGTTGGGGATGGCATGGGGACCTTGGGGACATGGTGGGGATGGCAGCGGGGACCTTGGGGACGCCATGGGGACCTTGGGGACATGGTGGGGACACCACGGGGACCTCAGGGGCATGCTGGGGATGGCATAGGGACGTTGGGGACATGTTGGGGACACCATGGGGACCTTAGAGACACCGTGGGGACACCATGGGGACCTTAGGGATGGCATGGGGACCTTGGGGACATGGTGGGGATGGTGTGGGGACCTTGGGGACATGTTGGGGACACCATGGGGACCTCGGGGACGCATTGGAGATGGCATGGGGACCTTGGGGACACCATGGGGACACCATGGGGACAACATGGGGACCTCGGGGACATGTTGGGGACACCATGGGGACCTTGGGGACAGCATGTGGACATCATGGGGACCTCAGGGACATGGTGGGGATGGCGTGGGGACCTTGGGGACACCATGGGGACACCATGGGGACCTTGGGGACATTGTGGGGATGGCGTGGGGACCTTGAGGACACCATGGGGACACCATGGGAACCTTGGGGACATGTTGGGGATGACAGTGGGGACCTTGGGGACACCATGGGGACCTTGGGGACACGTTGGGGATGGCATGGGGACATGTTGGGGATGGTGTGGGGACCTTGGGGACACCATGGGGACCTTGGGGACATGGTGGGGACACCATGGGGACCTTGGGGACACCATGGGGACCTTGAGGACATGGTGGGGACACCATGGGGACCTTGGGGACACCATGGGGACCTTGGGAACATGGCGGGGATGGCAGTGGGGACCTTGGGACACGTTGGGGACACCATGGGGACCTTGGGGACACCATGGGGACACCGATGGGACAGGGTGGGGACCTTGGGGACACGTTGGGGACACGTTGGGGACACGTTGGGGACCTTACAGCAGCTGCAGGGCCGGGGTGTCACGGAAGCTGCCCTCGCCCAGGACATCGATGTGCCACCGCACCAGGGACCTGCAAACGGGACTGAACTGGGCCAAACTGGGCCAGACTGGGGGAAACAGGTGTCGAACTGGGCTCAACTGGGACAAAAAGAGTTCTGAACTGGGCTGAACTGGGAGAGGGCAGGACCAAATTGGGCTAAACTAGGACAGAATGTTCCCGAACTGGGACAAAATGTTCCCGAACTGGGACAACATGTTCCTGAACTGGGCTAAACTGGACCAAACCAGGACCAAACTGGGCCAAATCAGCCCTGAACTGGGCTAAACTGGGGGAAATGAGAGTTAACTGGGCCAAACTGGGCCAAACCAGTGACAGACTGGGCCAGACCAGGGCCAAGCTGGGCCAAACCAGTCCTGAGCTAGTCTAAACTGGGAGAAACGAGAACTAAACTGGGCCAAACTGGGCCAAACCAGTGCCAGACTCAGACAAACTGGACCAAACCAAGACCAGACTGGGCCAAATCAGCCCTGAACTGGGCTAAACTGGGAGAAACAAGGGCTAAACTGCGCCAAACCAGTGACAGACCAGGCCAAACTCCTGAACTGGGAGAAACCAGGGCTAAACTGGTCCAAACCAAGGCCAGACTGGGTCAAACTCAAACTGGGCCAACCCGGTCCCAAACTGCTCTAAACTGGGAGAAACCAGTGACAGACCAGGCCAAACCCATCCTGAACTGGGAGAAACCAGGGCTAAACTGGGGGAAAATGGTCCAAACCAGTGCCAGACTGGGCCAAACCCAAACTGGGTGAAACTGGGCCAATCCAGTCCCAAACTGCTCTAAACTGGGAGAAACCAAGGCTAAACTGGGCCAAGCTAGTCCCAAACTGGGATAAACTGGGATAAACCAGGGCTAAACTGGACCAAACCAGGATCAAACTGGTCCAAACCCATCCTGAACTGGTCTAAACTGGGAAGAAGCGGGGCAAAACTGGGCTAAACTGTGCCAATGCAGTCCTAAACTGGGAGAAACCAGGGCTAAACTGGGCTAAACCAGTACCAAACTGGGAGAAAACAGCCCAAACCAAACCACTCCTAAACTGGGAGAAACCAGAGCTAAACCAGTCCTGAACTGGGCTGAACTGGGAGAAACCAGGGCTAAACCAGTCCTGAACTGGGCTAAACTGTGCCAATGCAGCCCTAAACTGGGAGAAACCAGGGCTAAACCAGTACCAAACTGGGAGAAACCAGCCCAAACCACTCCTAAACTGGGAGAAACCAGAGCCAAACCAGTCCTGAACTGGGCTAAACTGGGAGAAACCAGGGCTAAACTGGGCTAAACCAGTACCAAACTGGGAGAAACCAGCCCAAACCACTCCTAAACTGGGAGAAACCAGAGCCAAACCAGTCCTGAACTGGGCTAAACTGGGAGAAACCAGGGCTAAACTGGGCTAAACCAGTACCAAACTGGGAGAAAACAGCCCAAACCAAACCACTCCTAAACTGGGAGAAACCAGAGCCAAACCAGTCCTGAACTGGGCTAAACTGGGAGAAACCAGGGCTAAACTGGGCTAAACCAGTACCAAACTGGGAGAAAACAGCCCAAACCAAACCACTCCTAAACTGGGAGAAACCAGAGCCAAACCAGTCCTGAACTGGGCTAAACTGGGAGAAACCAGAGCTAAACCAGTCCTGAACTGGGCTAAACTGTGCCAATGCAGTCCTAAACTGGGAGAAACCAGGGCTAAACTGGGCTAAACCAGTACCAAACTGGGAGAAAACAGCCCAAACCACTCCTAAACTGGTTGAAACCAGAGCCAAACCAGTCCTGAACTGGGCTAAACTGGGAGAAACCAGAGCCAAACCAGTCCTGAACTGGGCTAAACTGGTTGAAACCAGAGCCAAACCAGTCCTGAACTGGGCTAAACTGTGCCAATGCAGTCCTAAACTGGGAGAAACCAGGGCCAAACTGGGCTAAACCAGTACCAAACTGGGAGAAAACAGCCCAAACCACTCCTAAACTGGTTGAAACCAAAGCCAAACCAGTCCTAAACTGGGCTAAACTGGGAGAAACCAGAGCCAAACCAGTCCTGAACTGGGCTAAACTGGGAGAAACCAGAGCCAAACCAGTCCTGAACTGGGCTAAACTGGGAGAAACCAGAGCTAAACCAGTCCTGAACTGGGCTAAACTGGTTGAAACCAGAGCCAAACCAGTCCTGAACTGGGCTAAACTGTGCCAATGCAGTCCTAAACTGGGAGAAACCAGGGCCAAACTGGGCTAAACCAGTACCAAACTGGGAGAAAACAGCCCAAACCACTCCTAAACTGGTTGAAACCAAAGCCAAACCAGTCCTAAACTGGGCTAAACTGGGAGAAACCAGAGCCAAACCAGTCCTGAACTGGGCTAAACTGGTTGAAACCAGAGCCAAACCAGTCCTGAACTGGGCTAAACTGGGAGAAACCAGAGCCAAACCAGTCCTGAACTGGGCTAAACTGGTTGAAACCAGAGCCACACCAGTCCTGAACTGGGCTAAACTGGGAGAAACCAGAGCTAAACCAGTCCTGAACTGGGCTAAACTGGTTGAAACCAGAGCCAAACCAGTCCTGAACTGGGCTAAACTGGGAGAAACCAGAGCTAAACCAGTCCTGAACTGGGCTAAACTGGTTGAAACCAGAGCCAAACCAGTCCTGAACTGGGCTAAACTGGGAGAAACCAGAGCTAAACCAGTCCTGAACTGGGCTAAACTGGTTGAAACCAGAGCCAAACCAGTCCTGAACTGGGCTAAACTGGGAGAAACCAGAGCTAAACCAGTCCTGAACTGGGCTAAACTGGTTGAAACCAGAGCCAAACCAGTCCTGAACTGGGCTAAACTGGGAGAAACCAGAGCTAAACCAGTCCTGAACTGGGCTAAACTGGTTGAAACCAGAGCCAAACCAGTCCTGAACTGGGCTAAACTGGGAGAAACCAGAGCTAAACCAGTCCTGAACTGGGCTAAACTGGGCAAAACCAGCCCCATACTCCCCCCCACCCCCTCCCCAGCCCCCCCCCCCGCCCACTGGTCCCAGTCCCACCCCCGCACTGGTCCCAGTCCCTTCCCGCGCAGGAGGAGGGGGAGGGCGGGGCTTCCCGGGATGACGTCAGGGGTGCCCACGGCGGGGGGCGGGGCTTCTGGGGGGGGGAATCCCATGGGGTGGGGGGGGTCCTGGGGGGGGTTCCCATGGGTGGGGGGGTCCCATGGGGGGGGTCCCAAGGGTGGGGGGGTCTCATGGGGGGGTCCCATGGGTGGGGCGTCCCATAGGTGGGGGGGGGTCCCATGGGGGGGGGTCCCATAGGGGGGTCCTATGGGTGGGGGGGGGTCCCTTTGGGGGGGTCCCATGGGTGGGGGGGTCCCATAGGTGGGGGGGGGGTCCCACGGGGGGGGTCCCATAGGGGGGTCCTATGGGGGGGGGTTCCATGGGTGGGGGTCCCAAGGGGGGGGGGGTCTCATGGGTGGGTGGGCTCCATGGGGGGGTCCTATGGGTGGGGGGGAGTCCCATTGGGGGGGTCCCATGGGTGGGGGGGGGGGCCAGAGGGGGCGATCCCATGAATTTCCCAGACAAGGGGGGGGGGGTCAGTCCCATGGGTGGGGGGTCCCATAGGGGGGGGTCCTATGGGGGGGGGTGTCCCATGGGTGGGGGTCCCATGGGGGGGGTCCCATAGGGGGGGTCCTATGGGTGGGGGGGGGTTCCATGGGGGGGGTCCTATGGATGGGGGGGGGGGGGTCCCATGGGTGGGGGGGGTCACATGGGGGGGTCCCCATTGGTGGGGTTCCCAAGGGTGGGGGGGTCCCATGGGTGGGGGGGGGGTTGATGGGTGGGGGGGGGCGTCACTCACAGCGTAGCCAGGCGGGGGGGCAGCCCCCGGGGCAGCCCAGCCCCCCCCCGGCAAAGAGCCCCCTCTCGGTCACAGTCGCACCCCCCCGGACAGTTTTTGCCCCCCCGGATACCCCCCCCTAAAAAAAAACTACCCCCCCCTCCCGGAATAACCCCCCCAGTTCCTCCCAGTCCGACCAGTAAGAGAAAGAACAGGAGTGGGGGGGCCCCGCATCCCCCCCCCACCTCCATGGCCACCCCCTCCCCTTCCTAAATGCCCCCCCCCGAAATCTGCCCCCCTTTAAATCTGCCCCCCCTCAAATCTGCCCCCCCCAAATTTGCCCCCCCTAAATTTACCCCCTCCCAAATCTGCCCCCCCTCGAAAATCTGCCCCCCCAAATCTACCCCCCCAAATACCCCCTAAAACTGACCCCCCCAAAAAACCCTACAACTGCCCCCCCAAATTTGCCCCCCCCAAACTGCCCCCCCAAACCTACCCCCCAAATCTACCCCCCTCCCAAATCTACCCCCCAAATACCCCCCTAAAACTGACCCCCCCAAAAAAAACCCCTCCAAACTACCCCCCCAAATTTACCCCCCCAAACCACCCTCCCAAATTTACCCCCCCAAATCCCCCCCGCCCAAACTACCCCCCCAAAAAAACCGCCCCCCCCAAAATTTCCCCCCCCAATTTCCCCCCCCGCCCAAAATCCCCCCCCAATTTCCCCCCACCCAAAATTGCCCCCCCCAAATTTACCCCCCCAAACTACCCCCCCCAATCCGCCCCCCCCAAATACCCCCTTCAAACCGACCCCCCCCCTTCCAAACTGCCCCCCCCACCCCAAAAAATCAGCCCCCCCCCCCCCCAAAAAAAATTTTTCCAATCTCGGCTGCGGCGCTGCCGATCGTAGCGGAGGGGGTGGGCGTGGCCGAGTGGGCGTGGCCCAAGGGCTTGGCCCCGCCCCCTTTAAGCCTCTTGGCCCCGCCCCCTCCCGGGACAAAGGCGCCGCTGTGGGTCCCCTGGCGCGAGGCCAAGGGAGGGGACAGAGGGGACCTTGTGCTGGGAGGCACTGGGGGGTTACTGGGAGGCACTGGTGAGGTAGTGGAGGAAGTGGGTGGGGGAAGGGGGGGGTCCTAGGGGGGGACTGGGAGGCGCTGGGGGGGACTGGGAGGCGCTGGGGGGGTATGGGAGGGGCGCTGGGGGGTTACTGGGAGGTACTGGGAGGTACTGGAGGGGTTACTGGGAGTTCCTGGGGGGACTGGAGTTGCTGGGGGATATGGGAGAGGTGCTGGGGGGTTACTGGGACGTTACTGGGAGGCAGTGGGAGGGTACTGGGGCGTTACTGGGAGGCACTGGGAGGAAATGGGACGTTACTGGGAGGCACTGGGAGGTACTGGGAGGAAATGGGGGGCTCTGGGAGGGTTACTGGGAGTTCCAGGGGGCAGGGTGGGGTACTGGGGAGTTAAGCTGGGGGTAAGGGGGTATGGGGGGCGCTGGGGAGGCACTGGGGAGTTACTGGGAGGCACTGGTGAGGTATGTGGGAGGCAGTGGGGGGTTTCTAGGGGGGTTACTGGGGGTTACTGGGAGTTGCTGGGGGGGACTGGGAATTACTGGGGGGTATGGGAGAGACGCTAGGGGGGGGCGCTGGGGGGTTACTGGGAGACACTGGGAGGTACTGGGGAGGTGGTGGGAGGAAGTGGGGGGCTCTGGGGGGGTTACTGGGAGTTCCTGGGGGGGACTGGGAGTTGCTGGGGGGTATTTGAGAGGTGCTGGGGGGGCGCTGGGGGGTTACTGGGACGTTACTGGGAGGCACTGGGAGGTACTGGGACGTTACTGGGAGGCACTGGAGGGAAATGGGAGGAAATGGGGGGCTCTGGGGGGGTTACTGGGAGTTCCTGGGGGGGACTGGGAGGTTGCTGGGGGGTATTTGAGAGGTGCTGGTGAAGCACTGGGAGGTTACTGGGAGGCACTGGGAGGTACTGGGGAGGTGGTGGGAGGCAGTGAGGGAATACCTAGGGGGGACTGGGAGTTCCCAGGGGGGACTGGGAGTTACTGGGGGGTATGGGAGGGGCGCTGGGGAGGCACTGGGGAGTTACTGGGAGGCACTGGTGAGGTAGTGGGAGGCAGTGGGGGGGTTCTAGGGGGGTTACTGGGGGTTACTGGGAGTTGCTGGGGGGGACTGGGAATTACTGGGGGGTATGGGAGAGGCGCTGTGGTGGCACTGGGGTGTTACTGGGAGGTACTGGTGAGGTACTGGTGAAGTAGTGGGAGGCAGTGGGGGACTCGGGGGGGTCCCTGGGGGGGTACTGGGAGTTACTGGGAGGTATGTGGGATGTGCTGGGGAGGCACTGGGAGGTTACTGGGAGGTACTGGTGAGGTAGTGGGAGGTAGTGGGAGGAAGTAGGGGGGTTCCCAGGGGGGTACTGGGAGGCACTGGGGGGGACTGGGAGTTGCTGGGGGGTATGGGAAAGGCACTGGCGTGTCACCGGGGGGTTACTGGGAGGCACTGGGAGTTCCTGGGGGACAGTGGGGGCTACTGGGAGTTACTGGGGGGGTCATGTGGGTCGTGCTGGGGATGCACTGGGGGGTTACTGGGAGGTACTGGTGAGCTACTGGGAGGCAGTGGGGGACTCTGGGGGGCAGTGGGAGGTACTGGGAGTTGCTGGGGGGTAAATGGGAGGCACTGGGAGTTACTGGGAGGCAACTGGAGGCACTGGGAGTTACTGGGAGTGGTACTGGGGAGGTTACTGGGAGGCACTGGGAACTACTGGTGGAGTCACTGGGGGTCACAGGGAGGCACTGGGGTTACTGGTGGGTCACTGGGAGCTACTGGCGAGCACTGGGGCTTACTGGTGGAGGTGCAGGGAGGAACTGGGAGCTACTGGCGGCTTACTGGTGGAGTCACTGGGGGGTTACTGGGGGAGGCACTAGGGATACTGGGGGGGCACTGGGGGTTACTGGGGAGGCACTAGGGTTACTGGGGTTACTGGGGAGGCACTGGGGGGTTACTGGGGAGGCACTGGGGGGGTTACTGGGGGCAACACTGGGGTTACTGGGGGGGCACTGGGGGTTACTGGGGCAACACTGGGGTTACTGGGGACATACTGGGGTTAGTGGGGTGTACTGGGGGGGCACTGGGGTTACTGGGGACGCACTGGGCTTACTGGGGGTTACTGGGGGGGGCACTGGGGGGTTTACTGGGGCAACACTGGGGTTACTGGGGGGGCACTGGGAGGTTACTGGGAGGTTACTGGGGGGTTACTGGGGACACACTGGGGTTAGTGGGGGGACACTGGGCTTACTGGGGGTTACCCAGGGGGGTACTGGGCTTACTGGGGGAACACTGGGCTTACTGGGGGTTACTGGGAGGGGGACACTGGGAGCTCCCAGCAAGCACTGGGACTTACTGGGAAGCTGCAGGGAGGAACTGGGAGCTACTGGAGGTCACAGGGACACACCGGGGGGGGGGGGGACACACGACACCAGTGTTACTGGGGCAGTACTGGAATGTCTGGGCCTTACTGGGAGGGGGGGGGGGTGTTACTGGGGAGGGCGTTACTGGGAGGGGTGGGGGGGCCGTTACTGGGCTTACTGGCCTGTTACTGGCCTGTTACTGGGAGGGGGACCCAGGTTACTGGGGGGGGGCACTGGGGGGGTTACTGGGGAGCCACTGGGGTTAGTGGGGTGTACTGGAGGGGCACTGGGGTTACTGGG